>NC_044909.1:42874754-43124075 GCF_001633185.2 Quercus lobata
GTTCTGCATAGCAAACTCTTGGCTGACACTGCCTCGAGTTTGAGGGGGGATGTTAAGAGTAAACCCAGAGACAAACAGAGTATTGCTCAAATGTCTAACCATAATAAGGTTCAAATGCCCAACAACTAGTCCAGATATGCAACAGAACGATGTCATTCTATTTATTGAAGGGTTGTAAATGTATTTAATGAAACGTTGCATTTAGTCCTTCTGTTATTAGTTCATTGATACGCTGCATTTTGTACTTCTATATTGGTTCATTAGATCAGTCTGTTAGGTGGTTATCGGTAGTTAATCAATTCCTAATTTCCCTCCACATTTTACCGATCAATCGCGAGATTTCAGGGATCTTTGATTAGGCAGTTACTGTTTCTCTTGTAATATATATATATATATATATATATATTGTACATCAAGTGTAATGAACTGTGAAGCATTCATTTTTCCAAAAATCTCTATTCTTTCTTCGTCTCTCTCTCTGAATTTTCTCTCTATTTCTCTCTACGTTTATTGCTTCTCACTGAGTGTTTTACCGTGTGAACACCATTGTTGCAATCTTTTCAAGCTTAGATAGATTCTTTTCAGCCATAACTTTGCTTCAAAGATTCTATATATATTAAATATAGTATTTGGAAACCCGATTGAGAAACAAAGACTTTAATCTACCCAACTATGCAAAATGAAAACTTTTTTTTTTCCTTTCTAAAGATGAATTAGATTTTTATTCGAATAAATGAAAAACTGCAATACAGTGGTAAACTAAACAAGCAGTGAAACCAGAAACTGGCAAAGCTAAATCAACACTTTTATACTACAATACTTATAAACATCGAATTCTTCTCGGTTTCATTGTGCTGATAAGGAAACAGATCGGAAAGTAATAAAGCGATTGAGTACCGAGTCGCGAAAGAGAAAAGTATATCGAGTGTCAGTCAAATGCTTCTTTAATTTCGTGGAAAACAAGATTCTCCAAAAAAATAAAAAAACAAAAATCGTGGAAAACAGAGGGTGAAATGAGAGCAAAAGACAAAAATGAAACATTCAAACTACAGTTTTCTCGGCAAGTGCGCGTCTTTACCACGAACCTGGAACTTTCGTCCTTCCGGAACTAGAAGCCAAGTCAGAGATATTAATATTAGAAAAACTAATTGCTGGTCAGCTCGCAAGAGTTTTTATTTTATTTCTAAATTTGTAATTATGAGTACTTAGATAATTAATTACTTTTCCTCAAAAAGAAAAAAAAGAAAGATAATTAATTACTATATCATTTACGTAATTATTATTATTATTATTTATAACAATTATATAAATAAATCTATTATGCCTATTTCATGAATTTCATTGTTTAATAGAAGTCTATATTTATATTTCATTTGAATTTTCACGTATATATGAACCAAGTTAAAATAAAAACTAAAAAGAAGATTCAACTTCTTGACCAAGTCCACCTTCTTATAGCTATTTTCCCAAAAAGTTACGGACATTTTAAAACATTTAGGTAATATCTTATTAGTATATGTCCACACTCTTCCATTTAGCAAATTAAGGGGGATTTGGGAAGACATTTTTGCATTTAAATATATGGGATATATAGTTATATTTTAGGCGAAATTACACTGTTGGTCCCTGAAGTTTACCCTGTGTGCACAATTAGTCACTCAAGTTTGAAGCGAGCATAATTAGTCCCTTAAGTTTTAAAACTAAGTTGTATTGGTCCTTTTACTAACTGCTGTTAACGATGTTACTTACGTGGCTAACGGAACAATGACTTGGCATTTTTTTAAATGATGTGGCATGTTTTTAATTAAAAATTAAAAAAAAAAAATAGTTTTCCCGTGAGATGAAATTGAAAAATCATATTGACCGGATTAAAAACAAATCTGGATTAAAAATAGATCTTTGAGAAAGCTCCTCCGATCTAGTCATCGATTGGGCTGCTCTTGGAACCGGCGCTGGTTTTCTTAGGCAAGAGCATGTTGTGAATGTTGGGCAAAACGCCACCGTTTGTGATGGTCATAGACCCAAGAAGCTTACTCAGTTCCTCGTCGTTCCTCACCGCCAACTGGATATGACGTGGCACTATGCGTGGCTTCTTGTTGTCTCTCGTTGCATTCCCAACCAATTCCAAAACCTAAAAAAAATGAAAAATTCACCGCACAAAACTTCTTTTTAAAATCGATAACAAAGAAGTAAACTTTTACTTTTAAAAGAAACGAAAGTAACAGAATTTGTAACTGTCAAAAACTGTAAACTGACCTCGACAGCAAGATACTCGAGGACGGCGGCGAGGTAGACAGGGGCGCCACCGCCAACGCGTTCAGCGTACTTGCCAGTTTTGAGGAAACGGGCGATACTGCCGACGGGGAACTGGAGACCGGCCTTGTTGCTCCGAGATGTGCTCTTCTTGGCAGTGCCTGCGGCGAGAGATTTGCCTCTTCCGGCCATTAAAGAATGCTAGAGAGACAAAAGGGACTTTTGGGAATCGAAGAAGGTTTGAAAGGGAACTGAATGCGTTTGTGAGTTTCTTTGAATAGTGTGGAATGTGAGAGAAGATGAGTTGGGGTGCTCTCAGATCCTTCTCTTCAATCTCAGATCCTTTCTTCAATCTGATATTCCAGCTAGCCAAAATGATGCCGCCGGAGCAAATCCTTCGCCTACAATGCAGTCACTATGCTTGATGATGGTGGATTGATCGTTGATAGGAATTTAAAATATCATGTGGAAACTATTTTTTTAATTTTTAATTAAAAACATGCCACATCATTTAAAAAAATGTTAAGTCATTATTCCGTTAGCCACGTAAGTAACACCGTTAACAGCAGTTAGTAAAAGGACCAATACAACTTAGTTTTAAAACTTAAGGGACTAATTGTGCTCGCATCAAACTTGAGGGACCAATTACGCAAATAGGGTAAACTTCGGGGACCAATAGTGTAGTTTTGCCTATATTTTATGCTACATTTTTTTTTTTATGTTGATTTTGATTTTTTTTTTCTTTAACTTGGACTACCAAAATTGTCTAAAAAAAAATTGACATAAGTAAATATTTCATTTTATGAAAGAATATATATTTCTATATCCATTTGTTACTTTCTTTTATTTTCCTACTTAGACTATCAAAAATAAATTCGACATGAGAAAATAATTTCCTTTAGCATTGGAATCTATAGTTAAATTTATATTTCCATAATAATAGTTTTTTTAAGAAACATATTCATTGTATTTTTTTTTAATATTTCCATACACACACATATACTTGCACTACCAATAAAGTATATTGTAATAAATTAATTATCTTCATTGTTGTCTAATTATGAGATATAATTATATAAAAATTAAAGAAAAATAATACTTATTAAAGGGTTTGGTTTACCTTCAGTACTTTTTTAATTGGATTTTTTTTTTAATGAAAAACTGTCACATCACCTACTAACTAAATAAAAAGTGGAAATTAAAACCAACTACCACTTGCCATTGTATATTTTAAACAACATGATATTTTCAGTTAAAAAAATACTGAAAGTAAGCCAAATCCTTTATTAAAAGTAAGGTTTTGGATTCTCAACTTAAATTTAAGTTATATGGTACTTATTGATGGTGTAATGAAAGTGCACAAGTCTCATCTCATCCATACGGGTCGTCCGTGAGAAAAGAAGGAAAAAGTGAATGCATGAAGAAAAGTCGTCCCTAATAACCTCGTCTGTCCTTAATAAAGGATGGACGAGTTCTTTGGGCTTTGGATGACTTTGATTTCCACCGAGCGTAAGGGACGAGATGAACTGATGCGAGCCAAGTCCACCACTAACCATTATGGAACACAGGCCCAAATAAGGTAACTTCCATGGCAGTTTTGGAAGTTACCTCCGAATCCTCCGAACTCCTCGACAATAGGAACGGTTATTAAACAAATAACCGTTTCACGTATGCTATATAAGCATTCATTCATGAGAAGGTAAGGTATTCAAACACTTCCACAAAAAATTGAAATCCCAATAATAATCCCTTTTTACTTGGAATCACAAATCCACTGACTTTACCATCAGAGGACTCTTGGCCGGCCTCCACTGGTCTCCTCTGACTTTGTATTTGTTTTTTCAGGATCCAGCCTTAAGATCATCAGCGCCCGAGACTTTCAGCCTACTAATTTTCAAGGAATTATCAGTTGGCATCGTCTGTGGGGAAGAGATTATTTTGCAGTCTTCTTTTCCATGACAAAATGTTGAATGGTTCGGACCAGATCGAGTGCTACTAGCCCAGACCATCAGGGAAGCAGAGACGCTTTAAGCAACCCCTATCGCGATCACCAATCTGCACCGGTCATGCCGACATCATCTGTCCAACATGTGCAATCTATGGCGGCTGCAATGACGAAGTTAACTTGCCAAAACCAAGAATTAAGAAGGGAAATTAATTTGAGATGGCAGACACATGAAGAGCATGAAGGAGGAGGACAAATACAGAGTCAAGATAATAGAGAAAATGCTGAAATTGGAAGTCAGTTAAGAGGTACCACTTCACGAATGGTGCCACACTTAAAAGAGGAGATGGACCAAATGAAGAAAGTCAAGGAAGAAATGAAAGAGAACATGAGAAGGGCGAATCCTGTAGAAGATTTGGTCCTGATAACGCCTTAAAATGTATACTTGTTATATATTTATATGGGCGTTTTCTCCTTATTATTATGCTTAATTTGTTCAATTAAGCCATGATTTGCATTAGTCCCTATTATTTATCTTTACATAATTTCTTGAATAAGATGCTATTCATTGTGTGTAATTTTCTACTTTCAAGAAATTATGTGAGAAAGATGAGTTTACAGGAATTTGGGAGAGAATGGAGGTCAAACTAGAATTAAAGTGGAGCTAAAGGACCATGCTTAAATGTCTAAGGAGGTGCAGCTGGAATGCTTGGATCGTCTACCATGATTGGAAGTTTCAAATAAGGAAAGAAATCAAAGAGGCAGAATCTGAAAAGGAAAAATCTAATTTGAGCACTGATCCGTATTTTGGGCGTATCTCTCCCCTCAAAAATCCAATTGAAACAAGGCTAGATGGGTTGGAACCGTGATTTAAATATCTACAACTTTCCAGTTTTGAGTTTTTCAAAATTATCAATTTTTGATGGCCAAAATTAACTCACAAGTTACCACTGTAAACCTGGACGGAAATTAAAACAGTAAGTATTTTATTTTCTTTGGACACTTAGACAATAGGGTTTTGAAGGGAGGCTGGTAGAACGAATTTTTGGCAGAGCAAATCTTGTATTTTTCTTTCTCTAATGGCAGCCTAAACTCTTTGCTAGGGCTAAGGGTTATGTTTCTTCTATACGGTATGAATATTCAATGTGATTCTTTCTAGGATTTTATCTACAACATATTTGATTGTTCAATTAGATTTCTTTTGATGTATTAGTTCTTCCATGCTTTCAATAAGTTCAATCATGTTTTTCTTATTGTTTAGATGAATTTCTAATAGTTTCAAATAGAAATCAGGTTTTAAAGTGAATGGGTTTTTCTGAAAACTTTTCTAACCAAATTATCAGTCGAGGTTATCATGCGTTCTTGAATTGTCTCAGTTCAACCGAATTATAAGTTTTTAATTGTATAAGAACAATCAATTATGAAATAGATATTTTCTTAGATCACAAAGAATTTCATATCGATATAGGGAAACACCCCGATGCCCTAGTATTTACATTATTGATTTAAATTAATTATTATTATTATTCTTGTTAACAATCACCAAGCAAAAGTATTTTTCTTATTCACCCAAATTGTTATTTAATTATATTGTCTTTGAATTTACCCTGCTCCTTGTGGTTCGACCTCGGTACTCCAAGAATTATATTGCTACGATCTCCTGCACTTGGGAGTGAGCAAGCAGGTCCACAGAACTAATTCCCCCTTTACGACTTCCATCAACGGTCACCCTCTACCACCAAAGTTCAAGTTGCCTTCTCTGGATTCTTATGATGGAACGCGTGAATCGTTTGATCACATTGCTACTTTTAAGATTACAATGCACCTTCAAGGGGTCCTTGATGAAATTATGTGTAGAGCCTTCCCTACCACCCTTAAAGGTTCGGCACGAGTCTGATTCAACAAAATACCCCCGAATTCGGTAAGTTTTTTCGAAAAGTTGAGCAAGTTGTTTGTTAATAACTTCATTGGGGGACAGAGATACAAGCATTCCTCATCTAGCTTGTTAACCATAGAACAAGGAGAGAATGAGAGCCTGCGGTCCTTCATCACTCGTTTCAACAGAGAAGCCTTGAGCATGGACGAGGTAGATGACAAGCTTTTGTTGGCGGCCTTCCATAATGGGGTTAATTTTGACTTATTCATACATAAACTCTATGAAAAAGAGCCTCAATCCATGGCCGAACTCATCCATTCAGTCTAAATTTTTATGAATGCAGAAGACGCGATCATAGCTAAGAAGAGGAAGAGATCTGAGAGAATAGAAGCAAACCCCAATTGTCATTCCGAGCAAGGTTCTCTTCCAAAGAAGGGACAGATGGAAGAAAAGAAAGATCGAGATAATAAGAAACCTGGCTTTTCAGCGCGGAGTCAACAATATACCCCTTTGAACATGCCGCTTGAGCAGGTTCTTATACAAATTAAGGATGATCCTTCCTTGAAGTGGCCAAAGAAGATGAAGGGAGATTCCAATTAGTGCAATAGGAATAAGTATTGTCACTTCCATAGAGATCACGGGCATGATACAAACGAGTGTTTTGATTTAAAGTAGCAGATTGAGAATCTCATAAGGCAAGGGAAGTTGAGAAATTTCCTAGGACGAGACCACAAGGATGAGAAATTGAAAGAGAAGATGGAAGAATCATCACGACCACCGCTCAGAAAAATAATAGTTATCATAGGGGGAAGTTCGACAGGCTAGTCGTCCAAGTCAAAGGAAGCGTACCTGAAGGTAGTGCAGAGCGACCAACTTTCTAGATGATCACCAAGGGCAAGGTCCATGGACGAGCAAGCGATCACTTTCATGGACGAGGATACCGAGAGAATTCACCACCCTCACGATGATGCTATCGTCATCACCTTGCTTATTGCTGACTACATAACCAGAATAGTGCTAGTGGGCAACGGAAGCTCGGCGGACATTTTATATTATCCATCTTTTCAGCAGATGAGGTTAGGACGAGACCAGCTCCGTATAGTGAACTCCCCCTTGGTAGGTTTTGGTGGAATGAAGGTACAGCCTGTGGGCACAATTTCATTATCAGTGGTAGTGGGGGCATACCCGCAACAAATCACCAAGGATGTGAACTTTCTTGTGGTAGATTGTTCATTCTCCTACAACACCATAATTGGAAGGCCAACTTTAAATAGTTGGAAGGCTGTTACATCTATCTACCACCTATCGGTCAAGTTTCCAATAGAATACGGAGTAGGACAAGTACAAGGAGACCAACTAGCAGTAAGAGAATGTTACCTAGCCATGTTGGCCATGGACGAACAAGTTCAGGCCATGAATATTGAAGAAAAGAGAGTTGTGGCAGAGCCCACCGAAGCATTGGAAGATATTTCCTTAGATGGAAATAACCCTAAGAGGAGTACTAGGGTTGGAGCAGATCTAGAAGAGAAGATTAAGAAGGACCTCATCCAGTTTTTGAAGAAAAATATTGATATGTTTGCTTGGAGTCATGAGGACATGCTGGGTATAGATCCTAGTGTCATTACCCATCGTCTGAATGTATATCCTTCCTCCAAGCCAATGTGACAAAAGAAGAGGGTGTTTGCCCCTGAGAGAGATAATGCTATCAAAGACGAAGTTGAAAAGTTGATGGTGGTGAAGTTTATTCGAGAAGTGTACTATTCAAATTGGTTGGCCAATGTAGTAATGGTCAAGAAGGCAAACGGAAAGTGGAGAATGTGTGTAGATTTCATCGATCTAAACAAGGCTTGCCCCAAGGATAGTTACCTGCTGCCACGTATTGACTAGTTGGTAGATTCCACTGCGGGCCATAAGTTGCTTAGCTTCATGGATGCTTTCTTTGGATACAATCAGATAAGGATGGACGAGGTAGACCAAGAGAAGACATCCTTTGTCACCAGTTAAGGCTTGTTTTGTTATAAGGTGATGCCTTTCGGTTTAAAGAACACGAGGGCAACATATCAGAGATTGGTTAACCACATGTTTCGTCTACAGATCGGGCGGAATGTGGAAGTCTATGTAGATGACATGTTGGAGAAGAGTCAGGACGAGAGAAGGCATCTAGACTACCTGCAGGAAACATTTGACACACTTAGGCAGTACCACATGAAGTTAAACCCTAGCAAATGTGCTTTTGGAGTATCTTCAGGGAAATTCCTTGGATTTATGGTCTCCCATAGGGGGATTAAAGCGAATCCTGACAAAATTCAAGCAATACTGGACATTAAGCCTCCGCAAAATATTAAAGAAATCTAGTCCCTTACCGGACGAGTTGCTGCATAGGTTTGTCTCTAAAGCTATTGATAAATGTTTGCCATTTTTTAAGGTTCTTAAAAATGCATTTGAATGGACCAATGAGTGTCAGAAAGCTTTCAAAGATCTGAAGGCATACCTCACTATGGCTCCTTTGCCAAGTCCATCTGTGTTGGGAGAAGAGTTGTATTTGTACTTGGCAGTCACCCCGCATGTCGTAAGTTCAGCATTGATAAGAGAAGAAGACAAAGTGCAAAGGCCTGTGTACTATACAACTAAGGCATTGAGGGGAGTGGAAGGACGATATCCACAAATGGAGAAATTGGCCTTCGCATTAATAACAGCTTCCAGGAAGCTAAGACATTATTTCCAAGCTCATGTCATTAATGTCATGACGAATCATCCGCTTAAGAAGGCAATGAACAGACTGGAAGCTGCAGGACGATAGATTTAATGGGCTATCGAGCTCAGTGAGTTTGACATTAGATATCAACCAAGGCATGCCATAAAAGCTCAAGCCCTAGCAGATTTCATTGCGGAGTTTACCCCAAATCATGATGATTTAGATGAGACGGAAAATAGTAAGAGATGGGTCGTTCATGTGGATGGTTCGTCTACTCGACACGTAGGAGGGATTGGTGTGGTTCTACAATCCTTGGAAGGAGATAAATTGAAACACAAGGTTCGTTTGCAATACCAAACAACTAATAATGAAGTCAAGTATGAAGCCCTCCTCAAAGGGCTAGAATTGGCTAAGTCTATGGAAGCCAAGTCCATACTCATCTTGGGAGATTCTCAGTTGATTATGGGCTAAGTGAATGGGAAATATGAGGCTAAGGAAGAACGGATGAGGAAGTACCTTAATAGGGTGATGCGCCTTATGAAAAGATTTAAGAAAGTTGACTTTGTTCAAATCCCAAGGGAGGAGAACGTGGAAGCTGATACCATAGCGAAAGAAGCCTCAACAAATGAATCCATGGACGAATTTGATGAGATTCAGTATATGCCAAGTATAGATATCCCAGAAGTACAATAGGTAGAGAGCAGAGGAAATTGGATGACCTCGATTGTATCATACCTGAAGGATGGACGACTTCCAGAAGAGAAAGACGAGGCCAGAAAGTTGAGAGTAAGATCAGCTAGGTACGTTCTTATGGACGAGGTGCTATACAAAAGAGGTTTTTCTCAGCCTTATCTTAGATGCTTGGCTCCGGACGAGGCGAACTACGTAATGAGAGAAGTTCATGAAGGAGCGTGTGGCAATCACTCAGGAGCCAGGTCACTTGTCCACAAGGTCGTTCGTGCGGGATACTATTGGCCAAATATGCAAGCTGATGCTAAGGCATATATCAAGGTCTGTGACCAATGCCAACGGTTTAGCAACATCCCTAGGCAACCATCAGAGTACCTCACCCCCGATGATGGCCCCATGGCCCTTTGCACAATGGGGACTAGACATTTTGGGTCCTTTTCCGTTAGGCACGAAGCAGATGAAGTTTCTGGTGGTTGGCATTGATTATTTCACCAAATGGGTGGAAGTGGAACCATTAGAAAATATCACACAACAAAATGTTAAAATTTTCGTGTGGAAAAACATTGTGTGTAGGTTTAGAGTGCCCAGAGTATTAATATCCAACAACGGATGACAATTTGATAATGCATTTTTTAAAGACTTTTGTGAGCACTTTGGAATTCAAAATCATTACTCCTCACCTGCCCACCCACAAGCAAATGGTCAGGTTGAAGTTACTAACCGATCCTTGTTGAAGATCATCAAGACTCAGCTTGAGGGGGCAAAGGGAGTATGGCCTGACGAGCTACCAAGTGTTTTGTGGGCATACCGGACGACGATAAGAACCCCTACAGGGGAAACCCCTTTCAGGCTAGCGTACGGAAGTGAAGCAGTCATACCTGCAGAAGTGCATATGGCCAATCACAGGGTGATGATGTATCAAGATAAGGATAATGAGGAGCAACTCCGTTTGAACCTTGATCTAATAGAGGAGGTAAGGATAGATGCAGAGCAAAGGACAGTAAAGTACAAAAACCTCATGGCTAGGCCATATGACGCAATGGTAAAACCAAGGCGGTTCAACATAGGAGATCTCGTCCTAAAGAGGGTTTCCTTAGCAACCAAGAACCCGGCTCATAGGAAACTAGGACCTAATTAGGAAGGCCTCTACAGAGTTGTCAACTGTAAAAGACAAGGATCCTACTACTTGGAGACCCTAGACGGGAGGAAATTAGAGCATCCTTGGAATGTTGAGCACCTGAGGAGGTACTACCATTAAAATGCTAGCCTGGATGAGCATAATTCTAAAAAATCTTGGAGACCATTTATCTACTTGTCTATCTACATAAGGAGTTTGTTTATATACATATTTTTAGTACTGCTTTGTTATTATTATGTTGAAGTTATGGATGAAGTTATGGTTTGGCTTGTATTTATTTCCCTATAAGGCATTAGCTTCTAAAGCGCATGCCTCGTCTATGAACAATATTTATGTTATGTACATAATGTTGTGCTTGAGTTCTTGATTTCCACTTTTTTCGTTGAGATTAACCCATAAAAGGGCTAAAAGCCCAAGACAAATAAATTCTCTGGACGCAGGGATGTACTGTCTAAATTCTCATACTCGTCCAAACCATGGGCGAATTGAAGAGCTTACTCATCCTAGTCATGGACGAGCTGAAGCCATAGACGAATGAAACTTTAAACCGTTTGGGTAATGGATGAGTTTGAGTCTATTGCATTAGTTCAACCCATGAACAAGAAAATGCATAAGCAAATGTTTATTTTATCTATTAAGATCCCAACCAAACAATCCAACCTATGGACAAGTAAAAGGTTGGGCCTTGTCTTTATAAAACGTGAAAATCAATCAAGTCTAAGGACGAGCAAGGCTAGTAATTACCATTGCACGAAGATGAATCATACTTCAAGAAATTCAAGGAATGAAAAGTATACGTTCTTGTTAAAAAGGGGGAAATTTCTTCTATGGATGAGCCAAAGTTCTAAACCTATCATGGAAATAGAAATTCTTGTCCATATTATAATAGAAAACAATAATATTCATTCAGTTAATTAAGGGTGAACGACCAACATCCAAACACCCTTGTGAAATAAAACTTAATTGTTTTGAAATCATGGATGAGCTTAATGTACTTGAGTTAAAAAAAAGAAAAAGAAAAAGAAGGGAAAGGTCCTAAACAGTGGACCAGATAAAAAAAGAACACAAACATTGAAATAGTTTCTAACTAGGGGGAGCATCAACATTAGGGTCGTCCTGAGGAGGCAGAGTTGTAGCGTTGTCCTCAATATTGACGTCCTCGGAGCCAATTTGAAGGAGAAAGCTAGTGGCAGCAGCATTCAGATTAAGCTTAATGGAGCTAAAGTCCACTTCAGGGAAGTTTTCTATAGCATCCATTCTAAAATCTTCAAAACTTGCTACATAATTGGTGTCCAAAAGATCAGTGTATTTCTTGGACGCCTTGGATTCAGCCACTGCATCTTTTTTCGCCTTAGAGAGAAGAGTACTCAGCTCGTCGTTCTTTTTCTGTAAATGATCAAGATGAGTATCTTTCTCCACTGCATCAGTTCTCAACTCCTCAATCAAGTTTTGTAGCTCCTTCGTCTCTTCCTTAGCCTTGGCAGCTACCTCAGCCCATTTCTTAGATTCGTTCTTCAGCTCCTAAATCCTCGTCTCTAACAAGACCTTCGTCTTGTCCAATCCTGTGGCCTGTCTAGACGCTGCTATAAACTTTGACATAGCCTAGAAAAAGGTAAAGAACAAATGATCAAAGTATAAAAAATAAAAAATAAAAAATAAATAAATTTATAAGGACAAGGCAAAGACAAAATTATTCACCTTAAAAAGATCATGAACACCAGAGTGTTCAAAATCCTTTAGGGACATGTCATAGCAAGTGTTTATGTCCTTATCAGAAACAGCGTTCTGAAAGCGTTCCCTGGCCAGATCTTCATTTTCAATAATGTTTGAAGGGACCTTTTGAGAAGGTTGAGACGAGGTAGACATAGTCATCTTGGGCGGAGGAGTCTTGGACGGGGTGGTCTCAATCGGAGTGGACGAATCTACATCAAATACTTGGGCAGACTGTTGGGGTGAAGGAAGATTTTGCTTGATTATTTGGGACGAGCCATGCTTAGCCTTTTTTCCTCCTCGACTGGGGAGATTTCCCAAATCCAAGTTCTTAGACAAAGGTTTCCTTTTGTCCCCATCCAATGGACTAGCCTGAGACTCAGTCTCAGGACGATCCCCATCACTAGCTACCTCTTTTCCTTTATTCCCTTTCATTGTTGCCATTCCTATAAAATAAAAAAAATAAATAAATAAATAAATAAAAATAAAAAAAAAAGAAGAAAAAGATTTTTTAGAATTAAAACAAAAAGTAAACAATGTAAGGAATGTTTGGAATTTAAAACTTACTTCTTCTTACTGTAATCTCGTGTGCTAGTGCTTCTTCGGACGGGTTAGGGCCTAATCCCCACTTGGCAAGTTGTCTAAGCATGACCAAGGAATGGAAGTCCCTATCCGCGTGTAGATGAGCCCTGTGGACGTGGTCACGATGAAATTTACTCAAAGAAGGTCGTCCAGCGGCTGAAAGGAAACAAGTAGAGGTTAGACATGAATAAAAAAAATATATAAAATAATAAATAAATAAAAAGAAAATGGGTAGGGACTTACCCTTAGGATGAAGGTTCCCTAGGTCCCTAGTGTAACGATCAAATATGTCTCGACCAACGTCCACAGGATTCCTAGCCCAGAAGCCGGAGACGAAAAAAAACTCCGTCTTCCATTTTCTGTGAGATGAGGCTAGGGACTTTATCAATCTACAGTCTCTACCCCTAGCTGTGAATTGGTAAAAGCCAAGGGATTGGTGTATTTCTAAAGGTTTGTAACAATAAAGGAACTCGTCCACAATAAGAGGACGGTCCCCTCCAAATACTTCCCTCCACAAAATTTGCATAGAGGTGACCAATCTCCACGCATTAGGGTTGAATTGACATACCCCTAAACCCAGCCTAACCAATAGTTCTCTAGTAAAGCCATTTAAAGGAAATCTCAGACCCCCCCCCCCCCAACAAATAGGCCTCGTAGACGCTTATCCCAGAATGAGGATTACAACACCATTCTCCATGGATGGGCAACCTGGGGTTAACCTCGTCCGGGATCTGGTACCACACCCTAAGATTATTATGTCTTTGCTCATCTGTTTTGGAAGGGATATCTACTGCGCAACTATAAACAGTAATCTCCACCTCATCCAAAGGACTAGACGGAGGGATATTGGACGAGGTACCTGCCTGGGACCCTGAAGCCTTCCTAAGTTGTTCTTGAACGACTTCCACAGGGAACACAGGGACGCCAGAAACATACTCTTCATCCATGGTATTCCCCCCACTACTAGTACTAGTGCCATTAGAACTAGTGCTATTATAACTACTCTCATCGTAATACTCATCTATGGCTCTTTTTATACTACTACTAGATGCGGAAATAGCTGTTTTTGACATTTTTCAAAAAATTGAAGAAAAACCTAGAAGACGGGAAAAGAGGCAATACCTGGCTCTAAGATGAATAGAGGCTATGGTCGCGAGGAAACTCCTAGACGAGGCTCTAGACGACAAATGTCAAAGACAGAAAATCTCAGAAATGACACAACAAATCAGGAGATGACACGTGGTGTTCACCTTAGAAAAGCTAATCGACGGGACTATTAACCAGTTAAATTGTGGCACGTGGCACAATTGAATTGTGACACATGACACATCAACTCGTTGACACCAAACGCGTACGTCCAAAGGAAATGACACTTGGTTACCCAACCCCTTGAGACCCATGTGGACGAGGGGGCAACTGATGGTGTAATGAAAGTGCACAAGTCTTATCCATAGGGGTCGTCCGTGAGAAAAGAAGGAAAAAGTGAATGCATGAAGGAAAGTCGTCCCTAATAACCTCGTTCGTCCTTAATAAAGGATGGATGAGTTCTTTGGGCTTTGAACGTGTTGAGCTTTGGACAACTTTGATTTCCATCGAGCGTAAGGGACGAGTTGAATTGATGCGAGCCAAGTCCACCACTAACCATTATGGAACACAGGCCCAAATAAGGTAACTTCCATGGCAGTTATGGAAGTTACCTCCGAGTCCTCCGAACTCCTCGACAATAGGAACAGTTATTAAACAAATAACCATTTCACGTATGCTATATAAGTATTCATCGATGAGAAGGTAAGGTATTCAGACACTTCCACAAAAAATTGAAATCCCAATAATACCCCCTTTTTACTTGGAATCACAAATCCACTGACTTTACCATCGGAGGACTCTTGGCCGGCCTCCACCGGTCTCCTCTGACTTTGTATTTGTTTTTTCAGGATCCAGCCTTAAGATCATCAGCGCTCGAGACTTTCAGCCTACTGATTTTCAAGGAATCATCACTTATCATTTGAAAAGTTTACTATCTTGGATAGATTTAGTGGAGAACAATAATGATAATAACCTATCACAAACAAATTCTAAAAGGAAAAGTTTGGGACAAAAAATGATAACCAAATATTGTTTAAGGAAAGAAATTAAATTCTGTAAGGATGTGGTGTAAAACTTATGTTTTACTCCTCCAATCCTAACATGCCACATCATCTTATTACATATTTAAGAATAAGTGCAACCATACCCAATCAATTCTAATACCCATATATAAATCCAACCAAATTAGAAGTTTATGCCTTTTCATTTACAGCAAGTGCTCTTGTTCATATGCATTCAAAGTGTGGTAGTATTGAGAGTGCAAAATAGGTATTTAAAGGGATGCCTTGATCAGATTTAGTTTCATGGACTTCCCTAATTGTTAGAAATGCTTAAAATGGTCAATCGAACGAGGCTCTTAAGTTCTTTGAGTTACTTCTCAAACCAAGTACTCAACTTGACCACGTTATGTTTGTTGGGGTTCTTTCTGCTTATATTCATGCTGGATTAGTTGATAAAGGAATTCAATATTTCTACTTGATAAATGAAAATAATACTTCTACTTGATAAAGGTATAGATGGCTTAACGCATATAAAAAATAATACTTATGTTTTACTCATCCAATCCTAACATGCCACATCATCTTATTACATATTTAAGAATAAGTACAACCATACCCAATCAATTCTAATACCATATATAAATCCAACCAAATTAGAAGTTTATGCCTTTTCATTTACAGCAAGTGCTCTTGTTCATATGCATTCAAAGTGTGGTAGTATTGAGAGTGCAAAATAGGTATTTAAAGGGATGCCTTGATCAGATTTAGTTTCATGGACTTCCCTAATTGTTAGAAATGCTTAAAATGGTCAATCGAACGAGGCTCTTAAGTTCTTTGAGTTACTTCTCAAACCAAGTACTCAACTTGACCACGTTATGTTTGTTGGGGTTCTTTCTGCTTATATTCATGCTGGATTAGTTGATAAAGGAATTCAATATTTCTACTTGATAAATGAAAATAATACTTCTACTTGATAAAGGTAAAGATGGCTTAACGCATATAAAAAATCATTATGTTTGTATCATATGGGGATTAACAAAATGCCTACGAAGCTTTATAAAGTAATCTGGGCTTCCATACTTGGTGGCTGTAGCCAATAGAATTCACCCTTTATACTTGTGCTACATGATTTAAGAAAAAGCGTAAACAGGAAAATCTTATCTAACACAATGAGAAGCTTGTAGTTGCATTTGGAATCATTTAATCTCCACCAGGAATGACAACAAGCTTTTTAACAATTTAAGAACTTGTATAGATTGCCACATTGTCATTAAATTTATTTCAAAAACTGTTAAAAAAAAAATTAATAGAAAGGGATTTAAATTGGTTCCATTCTTTTGAGAATGGGAGTAGTTCATTTGGAGATTATTAGCACTTCAAGCCACCTTAAGATCCGTGGCTCATTTCTACATGATGTTTGAAAAATGGAGGAATAATGTTCCTATGATCTATGCGTATGCGTTTTCCACAAATATTTGTGGATTCATTTCTTTGTGGGGGGGGGGGGGGGGGGGGGGGGGGGTGTGGTGTTGTGTTGCTTTGGTACAATCATGATGCAACACACTTTTTTTTTTTTTGGTTGGGTAAATGAGGGGGATAGAACCCCCGAGCTATAGGTATACAATAACACGGGTGCCACTAGGCTACAAGGCCCAGTGGCATGATGCAACACACTTTCATTCCCTATTTTGGATTTCTTAAGAAAAAAACAGAGGCGACAAAGAGTAGTCTATGCATTGTGAATATGTGATCTCAGTTTATCTGGAATTCAAAACAGATTGCTTCTGCAAAATACTTTAGCTCTTTGGGGACATGGCCTATGAAGCACGAGTGCGTTTCTGGATTCAGGTGCGGGTGCGGGACTCGGCAATTTCTGAAAAAGTTGGGTGTGAGTGCGGCGGGGTGTGGCGATTAAAAAATTATTAAAAATATTTTTATTTATATTTTCTATATATTTTTACTATTAAAATATTCTTAAAAAACACATTACTATGCCTTGATTCACAAAACAAAGAAAGAAGAAGGCAAGAAACACAAAACAAAACAAAAATAAACATAAAGATGAGACATTTATGACATGAATTGCACTTCTCTTCCTCAATTTTGTCACCCTATAAACAAAATGTAAACTCCATAAACAAAAATCGTGGACTCAATTATACTACTAAGAACATACCCTTCACTCAAAAATAAAACATTTGTATCATACATTATCAAAACTTAACCAAACAGCAACAAAAAAAAAAAAAAAAAAAAAAAAAAAAAAAAAAAAAAAAAAAAAAAAAAAAAAAGAATTGGAGACGAACCTGGTTCTGATGGTTCTAGTGGGCAAAAAGGGAAGGTTTTGTTTATGAAGGGTTTTGGCGGTTAAGAAGAGTGAGGGTTTAAGACCGATTTCAGCCTGATTCGGTCGTTTCGGTTGTTGGCCGATATGACCCCATTCGGATGATACAACCCGATTTTGGCCGAATCGACTTGATTCGGTGCAAATCGAAGCCGAGTCGGCATGAATTGAGCCTATTCGGTGCAAATCCGTGAAAAAAAAAAAAAAAAAAAAAAAAAAAAAAAAAAAAAAAAAAAGCTCAGACATGGCACTGACGCGCGGGCAACCACGTTGGACGCCGCACCCTGCGTCGGGTCGCATCGGACTCGGGTGCGGCACCCTCCCAGCCGCGTCCATGCTTCATAGGACATGGCTGGTCAAGATCTAACTAAGAGAGTGTGGTAGTGTGTCAGGTAGATTAGAAATTTAGAATAGATGAGACCTTAGTTACGTGCATCATGTTAGACTTAGTTGTGCTCCTTGGATTAGTGTTCATAGATGCAGCTTTTCACATTTCTGTGGAGGAATTTGATCTTTCAAGCTTTATAGAAGTGGTTGTAGAGGATTAAAATACAAGGAAGTATACCCTGTATAATGCCTTACAATTTCCACTCAAATTTGGTAGTGCAGTTTTTATATTTCTTGTATCATTTTTTGTGAATGAAAGAAGGCTCACCGGCCAGGAGGCTTGCAATGACTCTTTCACGCAATGGGGGAAAATGAAACTTGAGGACTAAATTATCAGTATCAAGAAGTTACTGTAGTTAATAAATTGAACTGCGGCAACTGCCTATCCCCTCTTTTTAAAATTTTTTATTATTATAATTATTGCTAAAAATATATTTAATGTTGGTTACTCCCATAATTTATAGTCCATACCTACAGAGCTTTCTTGGGGAGTGCATGAGCAAAGATACTGCATGCATCTCAGAATGAATCAAAATCTTCAGACTGGGAGAGAGAGCGCAAAGAATGGACTGAATGGTTTGAGGCTCAAAATCCTGGCTCATATAGGGTTCAAAGGGCTCCCATGCAATGGTTAAGACGTTGATTATTAGATTACTTATAATTTTCTATTCTGTTGCTTGATTTGATATTGAGGGATTTGTTTAGTTTTGTTATTGGTACACACTGCATTTTGTGCCCCATGTCTTTCAAAAGCAAGTTGTGTACTATCTATTTTGCATCCAAAGAATTTTTTGAAGGGATGGTTGCACTTTTTCATCCTAAGCTATAATCCCAAATTACACTTTGTACCATAAATTTTTAGAATGCATGGTTATCATCATAAATTATAATCCATGTTACACTTTTCATGTTATAGTTAGCCACTATTCATTGGGGCTTTGGTTGCCCCCCATGGCTCCACCCTTTCCCTTAATGAATCACTCTCTTCACAATATGATTGTCCTTTTGTAAAGTCTTCAACCCATTACTTGTGAACTTCATCGTTTTAAAGCAGGAACGGAGATTTTGATATAGTTTTTCCTCCGTGTGTGTGTGCGTAGAAATCTTTATTTACAATTACTTTATACCTGACTTCTTGTAGTCTTTTTCTCTATAGAATAAGTTTGATTTCTTTTTTTTTTTTTGTTTTATTTTTTGTTTTATCTTTTTATGAATAAGTCCAATTTTTTTGAATTGATTATAGATTACATGAGATAGATGCCATCATTCAATATATATATATATATATATATATATAAAATCATACGCATATAATAATGTTATCATCAAGTTGCACCTAATGTAATTTTTTTTTGGAGTAAATTTGTTATGATATAAATAATATATTGTACTTTACTTTTTTATTATTATTTTTTTTTTATATGAAATGATAATGATTCAGACAGTCATCAAAAGATTTATAAGATACTAAAAAAAATTAAGCGATCTTCTACATAATCTTTAAAATATAAAATAGGTCATACTCTCTCTTTTCCTTCAATTCGATTTACCCAACGTGTTCTTGAAATTGAAATAAATCTTTTATTTCAATAATATGCTAAGCATGCAAGTTATGAATTGTGTTGACTATTGACTGTTTTCTCTAAAGAGAAATGCTACGTCTACAACAATTTTCCAACATTTTTACAACATTGCTTACTTGTCATTACCAAGTCACAAAACACAACTTAAATAATCTGACTAGGAAAAGAAAACAAAAAAAATAAAATGAGAATTCAAAACAAAATAAAAAGATTAAGAAAACAAAACAAACAATAAGATGAAATTCAAAACATCAACATATTTAGGGGTTTTGTAGAAGAAAGAATCTTGCTCTCACACACTGGAGGCGGAGATGGAGGTGGAGAGGGAGGCAGAGAGTAGAGGGCAGAGGGCAGAGGCAAAGGCAGAGACGTTCACTTCTTCTCCCCGCCGTCGCACATCGTCGCTTCTCTATCTTCCTCAAAATGGTGAGACCCACATATCTTGCTCTCACAAACTGGAGGCAAAGGTGGAGGCGAAGACGGAGGCAGAGATGCTCACTTCTTCTCCCTGTCGTCGCACATCGTCGCTTCTCTATCTTCCTCAAAACGGTGAGACTCACATATCTTTACCTTTCTCAGATTTTGTTTCTTATTGGAATTACTGAGTTGTGATTGTAATTTGTTGTTTCTTGCTCTGTAACGTTTTATTCTCATTGAAAGAAAGTTGGACTTCTCTACATTCACAACAAAAAATAATAATAATTGGACTTCTCTATTTATTTATTTTCCACATAAAAATGTCATTAAAATTTTTAAACTCTTTTTTTTTTTTTTTTTTAAGAACATATTGAGGTATAAATGATGCTCGCAAAGTGTTTGATGCAATGCCTGAAAGAAATCTTGATGAAGCCTTGAATTGTTTCAGATTGATGGTTAAGGATGGTAGTGATCCCAATAATTATACGTACGTTGGTGCTTTATTTGCTTGTGCTAGTTTAGGTGATGCAATAGCTGGTAAGGAGATTCATGGAAGGATTTATAGGCATGAGCCATGAGCAAGAGTTGAATGGCAAAGGTTGGGATGCAAGTGCATTCCCTTGTCATCAAGTGTGGACTCGACCTTTCTATTGAGGTGTAAATATAAGCAGATCATTACAATTCTACATCCTAGGCAACTAACACTAAGCCTAATAGAGATGGTCAATAATTGATCATTATGGCTAGCTGGTAATGGTCGAACCGATAGAAATTTGTTTTACCCAAACAGAATAAAAAATTTTCTTTATCAGAGACATGGCTTGCTGAATTTGGTGGTTCTAGTCAAGTTGGGTTAAGATGTTAGCAGCATAGAACATCATCTCACGCTAGGTGGTTTGGTGCTCCCACTTCAATTTATCTCCCTTTTAGATTAAGGTCCTGGTCATATAATCACAATACTTCCCCTCTATGCATTAAGCAACATCATCACATGAAGTGACAATCTGCTTGTGATGAAAATATAAGTGGACAATGTGGGCCTCTGTTGCTTGCTCAGTATTTTATGACCCCTCTTGACAAATGTCCTTTAATGGTCCCCCCAGTGGTACATTTCCCCTTAACACTATTTCCAGTTGACATTGCTGGCCACATAATAGATACATTTCACATTAATATACTTAAGACCGACAAATTCTAGTGGTTTTAATTTTCGAAATCCTATTAAATGCAATTCTCTTCTTGCATATTGTGAAAACTCTTGCAGGTAGCTATTGCTTTTCAAGTTTTTATAGTTTGGTGTTTTATTTTCATTTTAATGTTTCACTGAATTTTTTCCCCAATGTTCCGATTGTGGTTATTCAAGCTAACTCAGAAGGTAGCCATTAATCCGTATAAAGTATATGGACACATACAGGAAGAGAAAGGGAGAGGGTGTTATGTACAATTTCATGTTTTAGTGATAGTTTGGAACTTTGGTGATGTCAATTCATGTTCTTAGGAATAAAGTGGATGACATCACTTTATCTAGTGAGAAGTAACAAGTTTGAGTTGTTCATCCATAGTCATCAGCTATATGTAATCTTTATTGTCTTTTTTGCTTTGCATGTTGGGCATTTCATTTTCTGTGTACCTGTTAGAGGAATATTTCTTTTAATTCTAGTTCACTTTCTGAGATTCTGCCAATCACTTGGGATCTATTTCCTCTCACAATTTTTAATTGCTTTTATGCACATGGTATAGTTAGATATGTTGGAAACTAGTTGGAAAATATTGGTTAGAGTGTGAAGAAATACTATCATGGTGTTGTCTAAAATGTACTTCCTTTTGTAGATCTCTTAAAGCATGGAAGCTCAAATTTTGGCTCTGGAAGGCAATGCTGCTACTATTAGCACCAATTCAAGTGGGGTTTTGTTCAAGATGTACTTCCTCTAGTAGATATCATAAAGCATAGATGCTCAAGTGCTGGCTTTGGAAATTGGAATGCAATGCAGCCAAAGCTGCTATTTGCAATCATTTGATGTATTTGTTTATTTTGGGTGTTGATGTATATTTTGGTCACCTATTGTGTTGTATACTTACCGTTTCTTTGTAACAAGAGTCTATATTAGTCATAGAATTAGTCTACTAGATTTTTTTGTTAATTAGTTGTTATAATATTAAGTGGATATTGTAAAACCAGTTGTGGTTAATAAAGTTCTAGAAGATTGTTTTTTTTTTTTTTTGTTTTTTCCTTTGTTGTGATATGATATATATCAATTCTATAATAACTAACTACCACAACTATTGTCAAAGATGGGCAATACTAGCCATGATGCTTTTGTTTGGTTTCAAAATCTACCGCCTATGGTGGATCATCTTTGCACCTCCATAAAGAGAGATTATCTTGTAACAGACTTATTGCTTCTTAATATTAGCCAACTTTTTTTTTTTTTCGATGAACATTAATATTAGCCAACTTATGTTAGCAAAGGAGAAAGAAATTATGTACAAACAGATGATGATAAAAAATGATTTGCATTTAAAAAGAACTTTTTCATTAATGTTTTAGAGTTAGAGAAGGTTCCTACCTTATTACAAAAGGTTGCCCAATGGGCTACATTATGAGAAAAAAATATTATCTGTCAAGTTTCCATGTTTAAAATAATCTTATGACCCTATATATCATAAACAAACTAATTGCCCTTGCATCTTCGTGTAATTTTGGATTTCCAACCTTTGTCACATCATTGGTACCAAACTTCCCAATAGAATTGCTTGGATGCTCATTTGACAAATCATAACATGCCTTCTGGAGTGGAGAATCATCCTCAAAAACAAAATGAAAACATTTAGTTTAATAAAATTACATATATGAGAAGCAATTGAATAAAGAAAAAAAATGCCTAATCTATTTAAATTCAACTGCATATTAAAAAGATATTATTCTCAGTAATACCATGCTTTACAACATGATAAATTACAATTCAAATTGAGTCTCATGAGTTCTTTAAATGTAAAGAGAACACTACAATATTTAGAAATTAGGTGTAGATAGACAAACAGTTAACCTATAATAAAAAAAGAAAAAAAGAAAAATATCAGAAACACATAAGAATAGCAAAGTAAATAAGTACATGCTTGAGATGTGTTTTCATGGTAACTAAATGGTTGCATTCCAACCACTTGTCTTATCATACTTGACTAAAATGGCGAGTTTCCTCCTTGTAGCATATTTGGCAGCCCAGAATATGGACTCATCCCGATGATATTAGGAGGGCAATTAATGTTTGGCCATATGATGGATTCTTCATAACTCTCTTTACCAATCTGTTGTGACTGTTGTAGTTCCAACTCCTACATTATGTACAATATAAAATTCAATATACTTAACGATTAAACCAAATCTTAATTTCCTTGTGATACAAAATAAAGATTCCAACATTTAAGTTAAAACTCTTTTGTACTCCAAGCACCCTCAATCCCATAGTAGGGGTTGTACAAGACATATTTTCAACCTTAGTAGCTATCTACAAAATGTAAACAATAATAGTTAGTAAATACTATAAACAATTATTAATTTAAAATCAACAGGAAATATACTAAAACCTTCTTTTTCTTGAATTCATTTCTCTCACTTACTTTGGTTTTCTTTTTCTTTTTCCTTTCCTCCTTTTTTCTAACAACTTTTTCAACTATTGACTACTTCCTTTTAGATGGCGGTCATCCCTTTTGTCTAACCACCACTGGATCAAGTATGTTTTTAGTCTCTTTAGAAATTGCAAGATCATCTCCACATGAGGTTGAATATGTAGGAATACCTATAGAAATTTTATTTTGATTAAGTAAATAAATTTATTAATATAAAAGTGCAATCCTAATACATAAGTAGAAACAAAAATTATGCAAAATAAAATGATAAGAACAAAAAAAAAAAAAAAAAAAAAAAAAAAAAAAAAAAAAAATAAAAAAAAACAGAAATGGGTTCATTACTTCCACAAACAAGTTTTTCTTGTTTGAACTCTCCTTTTAATTCAAGAATTCATGCCACCACCTTCTAACACTTATCTTCAGAATCTACTACCAAGTCTGCAACCTCATTGAAGACTTTGTACATTTTATCAAAGCGTTGTGTTTCAAGTTTGACAAGCCGATTGTTATAGTTGATGCGAACTTTGGTGTGGCTCCTCTTAATATTTTTACACCATCTTTTCAAGATGTACTTGTTTGGTACCTGATCAATCTTCATGTGAAAGAGCATCGTAATTTGATGCCTACACAATATTCCCCTAAATTCAAAAAAGCGGCAATTACAATTTACTTCATTGGTATCCTTGTTAAAATAAACAAGGAAGGTTGCATACTTTCTCCAAATGATCCATCTTCACGTGTTTCATATTCTGAAATGACACCATCTTCCTTACATGAAGAAAAATTACAACAAACCTTCCCTAGCAACTCTTTTCGAAACTCTTTGTATTTTGCTGTTGTGTAAACACTTTGAAATTGTTTCTCCATAGCATAATGAGTAAAACATGGTATGGATGATTGAAATGAATTGAAATCTTCAGTATTTTCATTTACCACATTTTTTGCCAAAGCCTTATCATATTGTTCTAAAAATTCTTTCAAGGTTGTTTGATGATGTACATATCCATCAAAGAATGCATTTATGCTTTCACTCAGTTGTGTGGTTGACATTCCTACCCAGAATGTATCCTTCACAAAGGCAGGCACCCAATAATACCTTTCATTATACAACTCAAGTAACCATTCATGGCTTTCAAGATGATATTTTTCAATGAACCTACCCCACATTTCTTCAAATTCTTCTTTTGTTAAGGAATCATAAACAACATTTTTCAAACAAAATTTGATTGATTTATATTCTTTATATCCTTTAAATTTTTCAAGCATCTTTTTCAAGATATGCGACAAGCACCATCAGTGTCGTGCTTTTGGAAAAACAATCTGTATTGCTTTTTTCATGGCCTTGTCTTGATCTATAATTATTGCACTAGGAGGAACTCCAGACATACATGTAAGCCAAGACTCAAATCACCATCTAAATGTATCTGTATCTTCACCCGAAATCAATCCACATCCTAGCAATATTGATTGTCCATGATGGTTTACCTCAAAAAAAAGGAGCAAATAGCATGCTGTATTTGTTAACCAAGTATGTCGTGTCAAATGTAACCACATCACCAAACTCTTTAAATGCTTCACTACTTCTTGCGTCTGCCTAAAATACATTCTTTAATCGACCATCTTCAGTAAAATCCATCATGTAAAAGAAATTAGAATTGTCGGCTTGCATTTTTAAAAAGTACTTATTCATTGCTATAGCATCTCCTTCCCTGAGCTCCAAATGCTTGAATTTATCCATGTGGTTTCTACAATCTTTCTCTAGAAATGGCAAGTTTTCATGCCCCCTTGCCTCAACCACCAATGAATTGAAACTCTTGTTCATTTTAATACCAACTTTGGCATTCAACTCAAGTTGTCTTTTCACATGTGGTTTTAATACTCTGTTGCATTTATAAAATTGGGTTTTGCTTGGACTTAATCCATGGTTATGGTCAAGTTCCATGGATTTCAATATCCACCCATCTAAGCATTGAATGATATTAAAATGAGCTTTGCAACCTGTTTTCGATTGTGGCTGTGCTTTAAGTGATGTGCTAGCTTTAATCTGTTGCTTTCCAGCACGATTACAAGCTATAGTCAAAGACTCCACCTCCCCATCATTTCCCTTTTTAGATGTTCTTTTAACCACTGCAAAACCCTTTTTATTACCATACCTTGTAAAATATTCCATGATATCATCAATGGAACCAAACAACATTCCTACACAAGGATCCTCCACTTTATCTTCTACCTTTCTTGTTTCCTCTTTTTCATTCTCAACATTATCTTCATTCAACTCATTATTTTTCAGATCCACTGTATCCTTCATTTTATTATCACTATTGTGCTCATTCAACTCTACAAGCCTAGAAGCACTTGTTATTTCTTCTTCCATGTGTCTGCAATATACATTATATAATGCACAGTATTTTAAAACAAAGTATGAAAATGGAATTAATTTAAAAAAAAAAAATACTACTAGTCTCTACCTGTAATAAGCGTAAAGCACAGTACTAACTCATAGCAGGATCTTCAAGTTTAACAATTACCTGAAACATTCAAGATGAAATAAGTCAATAGATTCTCATAACCAGATATAATGCAAAAAATGGGGGGCATATAACGCAAGAAATGTAAAAGTCTCCCATGCTGTATGATGGTTAAATTAGTGAGATCAATGATAATAATTACTTAATGTAGTAAAGGAAGTAAAGTCTAATCAAGCAGAAGAATTAAGTAAGGTTTTTAAGTTTTGTTAATGAAAACAAAGCAAAATAAGAGTAACAGTGCGTCACAAATACTCTCCACTCTCCGAAAACTTTTAGGCATTTTCTACTGCTTATATTTACACCTCAATAGAAAGGTCGAGTCCACACTTGATGACAAGGGAATGCACTTGTATCCCAAATTTTGCCATTCAACTCTTGCTCATGGCTCATGCCTATAAATCCTTCCATGAATCTCCTTACCAGCTATTGCATCACCTAAACTAGCACAAGCAGATAAAGCACCAACATAAGTATAATTATTGGGATCACTACCATCCTTAACCATCAATCTGAAACAATTCAAGGCTTCATCAAGATTTCTTTCAGGCATTATATCAAACACTTTGCGAGCATCATTTATACCTCAATATGTTCTTAAAAAAAAAAAAAAGAGTTTAAAAATTTTAATGACATTTTTATGTGGAAAATAAATAAATAGAGAAGTCCAATTATTATTATTTTTTGTTGTGAATGTAGAGAAGTCCAGCTTTCTTTCAATAAGAATGAAATGTTACAAAGCAAGGAACAACAAAATTACAATTACAACTCAGTAATTCCAATAAGAAACAAAATCTGAGAAAGGTAAAGATATGTGGGTCTCACCATTTTAAGGAAGATAGAGAAGCGACGATGTGCAACGACGGGGGGAAGAAGTGAGCGTCTCTGCCTCTGCCCTCTGCCTTTGTCTCCACGTCCACCTCTGCCTCCGGTGTGTGAGAGCAAGATATGTGGGTCTCACCGTTTTGAGGAAGATAAAGAAGCGACAATGTGCAATGGTGGGGAGAAGAAGTGAGCGTCTCTGCCTCTGCCTCTACCCTCTGCCTCCGTCTCCGCCTCCACCTCTGCCTCCAGTGTGTGAGAGCAAGATTCTTCCTTCTACAAAACCCCTAAATATGCTGATGTTTTGAGTTTCATCTGATTGTTTGTTTTGTTTTCTTAATATATATTTTTTTTTGGTTTTCTTTTCCTAGTTAGATTATTTAAGTTTTCCTAGTTAGATTATTTAAGTTGTGTTTTGTGACTTGGTAGTGACAGGTAAGCAATGTTGTAAAATTGTTGTAGATATAGCATTTCTCTTTTCTAAATGATATCAGTTGTATAGGGTTTTAGGTCTACTTAATTTATGCGCAAGAAAATCTAATTCTAAAGAATTATGCGCTTTGCATGAGTAGGTATATTGATTCATTTGTATCTTTAGTCATACTGGTCAATTATTTTGCCGAGTAACCAAGAACTATAATATTATTCCACAAAAAAGGGATAGCATTCACATCCAAGTTATACATATTCTAAACAAAATTAATCCAAAAAAGCTCAACCTTTTTTAGTTTAGCTATTTATTTTTTTTTTACATACACACATATATTACAAATAATAGTATTTAACAAATTAAAGATATTTAACATTTTGCTAACTACTAATGAAACCTTTTTTTTAATAGCAATATCATCAATTATTCATTTAAAACAAAAGTCTTACAACTAGAAGCAATATGCATCATCAAAGAGTAAAAAGTAAAGAGTAGTGTTTATTTCACACATACTGTTGCACACAACAATTGTTCACTTTTTTTTTTTTTTTTATTATGGGTTTGGTTTGATACTCTTCAAAATTTGTATTACATGCTGAAATTGGTAACATAAATGCGTGTATGTATGTTTTGTTTGAAATGTAATTTTCCAATTAGTTTTTGTTTAGATGGTTTTCCTCGTCCCACATTGTTCACATACTTGTGTTGGAGGTCCTAAATTCATTGCCTCCATAAATTTTGTACGCATTTTATCTTTGCATCTTATAAGCCTTCAAGAGATGAATGGTAATATCCCTTCTCTAATCTTGAAAAATTGCTGGTATGTCAAGTAGCAATTAATTAATTCGTCAATCTTACTTATTTTAAGATAAGTGCTAATCAAATTTAGAAGGTTTGCATATTAAGCCAAGAGCAGCAGCTTTTGTATTTAGATTTTTTTGAGATTAGAATGGAGAATTTCAGTTACAAAGGAAGTGGGTCTACCACAAACCAAAAAATATATAAATACATCAATATAGAAATTTGTTTTCGAGATTACATCTAATGTAATTTGCTGGAGCTTAACATCTAAGAGAATGTGGAGTGCATGATATTGCTCCAATATTCATGTTAGCTGTAAAGGATTAGGAGTGAAGTTTTAATTTTGGAAGCTAATAACCTGTTGTTTTACTAATTTACTTTGTTCAAACACAATTTGTATTTTGTATGTTTCATTCAAGCCATAAATGGAAAATTGTTGTAATACCACTTTTTTTTTCTTTTGTAGGAAAAAAAAAAAGTTTCCATCATTGGTATTGAATTTTTTTGTATCATCCAACTTAAAATTCATTTAAAAATCTGTAATATGCCTTTTAGTTTTGCATAGTGATAAAGGTGTTCATTAAAGCTTGCTATTTATTAAGTCTCTCTCAACCCTCTCTCTGAATCTTTGCCTCAAATTTATAATATCTAATACCATGCCCATCCTGTGTAATCATATATAACTAAGTTATATAACTTATATTTTAGACCAAGTTGCAATTTCAACAGCTAATACTATAATAGGAATTATATCCGTAGCCTTTTGTAATTTCCTATGTTAAAACAAAGTTCCAAACACGTTTATATCTATAATTATTTATAGCTATGAATTGATTTTCTCATGCTTAACCTTTACCACTCCAATGCCAAGAATTTTTGTAGTTCTTAGCCTGTATGGATCATATCATTTGAGTTTTGCTTTTGCCTTTGTCTTTGTTCTTCTGTTTGCAAGATTGTCGTAGCATTGAGTAACCATGATAGCTAATTGCGGTTGCTATTGGTTTATATGTAAATTAAATGTCTAGAACTAAGATAGATGTGGCAATAGTGTTTATTGAAATTATTTATAAATTGAATCTTTAGTTGCATGATTTAAAATTAATATGAAGTTGTATGTTTTTATTGTTGCAAAATTTTATTTGGATTCTGGCTTTAAGCCTAGCTAGGTAAACATACAACGGTTGCAATTCTTTGTAAATAGTTTTCCCTTTATTTTTCTATCGTTCTTTTAGATTTTTTCTTCATGGGCAAATCAACCTCTTAATGATTCCTTTAGCCTTTTCTTTTTATCATAAGGTTGATTAATTATTTTTTTATTTAACTATCTCGTACAACGCACGAGTTAGCGACTAGTATTACTAAAAGCTGAAGCATAACATTTAATGTTGCTATGCTCATGTTGACCCACATCAGCAGCCACGTCATTATTTTTTGTTTCCAATTTTTCTTCTATATATATATTTTAAACATTTTCTCATTTAAGATGACTTAATTATTTAAAAATTAAAATATCTTTTAACCATTATTTTTATTATTAATTTTCCAAAACTCTCCTTTCCTTTTATCTCTTCATCTCCCCACTACTTTCTACCTTAATATCATTCTTTCTCTACCTTTTTATCTTCCTTTATTTTGACTCTTCTTATTCTCAACATCTTACTATAAATTTGACATTTTCTTTTTCATTCTATGCATAGTTTTCTCACACAAAAAAAGGTTACTTCTCTCTCTCTCTCTCTCTCAATTTATTTTTCATTTTTTGTTTGATTTTTTTAATATTTTTATTGCATCAATTCTTTAGGTTGATGAATTTTTGTGTTAATTAGAATTCTACTTTGAGTTGATGTAATTTAGTTTTGTGTTTTAAGTTGTTATCTTCTATATTCTCTTTGATTAAATATTATCCTACTGCATTATACATATAGTATATAATAATATATTGTTATTATATTACATAGAATGACTTGGATAATTTGATTTTTATTGCTATATATTTTATTTTTACTCTTTTTTCCTCTCATATTATTTTATTCAATATTTAAATCCAATCACATCCTCCATACTATTAAACTAGTCGCTAACCCGTGCTATGCACGGGAAAACTACTTAAAGAGATTTTTAAAAATTAAACTAATATTTTTCAATGAATTTTTTCTCTCAATCTCTCACTCAGTAATAATCTTACCCCTTAATGTTTGAATGTTATCAAGTTTATAATTTTCTCCAATATTTTATTTGTCCTTGCAAATGTATATCAATACAAAAAACATAATTCATAAAAAATTTCATTGTAAGAAGACTACTATTATAATGTTGCATTTTTGGTTTTTTTTATTAAAGTTCTAATGTACTAAAAATACAAATTATGTTGATGGCCTAGTATGCCTAAATGCACATGAAAAAGAATAAAAAAAGAAAAAAGAAAAGAAAAAAGACCGGTGGAAACTAACCCAAGAGGCACAAACCATGAAGTTGACTTAAACTAATGCATAAGTGAGACATGTTGTCAAACAGATATATATATATATATATATATATGTATATAACACACTAAACTAATTATTTTACAAAATGCTAAAGATACAACAAATTAATAACAAAACATTTTGTTTGATGTGACAATAATTATGATTGGTAAATGGACAATAATTATGATTGGTAAATGGCATTATCAAAATAAATAATAAACAAATATCAATTTTTTTTATTTTTTATAACGGGTGACATTAGTTTCTAGAGGTTAAGTGATGAAATTTGTTATATCGTTAGCATCATTTATATATATATATTTTTTTTACCCTAACTATCCTACTAATATTTTTTTAACCTTTCTTTTATTCTCATCCACTTATTCTCTCAACCTTTTAATGTTTTTTTCTTTTTATTTTTTTCCTTTCTTTTAAACTCCTCCACATGCTATCGTCTTCAGTCAAAAAATTATTAAAAAAAAAAAAAAAAATCCTCCACATGTTCCCACTGGGGTTATTCCAGCTTGTAAGGCCATAGTTGTAATAAAAGATGCCAACACCATCAATGCATGTTGATGCTTAATTATTGGCCTCTCTGAACTCTCTTTCATGGTTAGTGTTGAGGTTAGAGATTTAGTTATCCAAGGAACTTCTGTTGGATCCCATTAATTCATGTACAATATATCTTTTACACTTAAAGCCCCAGCACATTGAAGAATTTCCCCAATCTCTATATCCTTCAAATCTCTAGGTCTCTATATCAGAATGTCTAAAGTTGTAGGGCCAGTGCAACCAAATTTGAAAAAGAAAAAGAAATAGAGAGAATCGGTCACAGAGAGAAACATATCTGAGGCAAAGAAGAAACGAAGAAATAGAAGATGGAGGAACACATATAGTAAACGAAGAAAAAGAAACTAACAGCAGTAAAGAAAACACAGAATAAAAAGAGAAGAGACTGAGATAGGAGAGATAGCCTATACATCTTCCAATAGATCAGGTTTGAGATAAATAGAAGAGATTGTATTTGCACCCAGGAGAAGTTAGGACAGAAAGTGACAGTCCGGCTATGAACAAAGACACAGATTTGAGAGTCTAAAGAGGAGAGGAAGAGAGAAAGAAAAAGTATCGGGATTTAGAAAAGTGCAATTATGTTTTTTTTTTTTTTTAATATTGTGCTGATGTGGAAAATTGTGAGAGTTTCAAAAGCTTCAGTTATATATATATATATATATATATATATATATATATAAATTATGCAGCACAAATTAAGAGAATGGCTAGACACAAACTTGCCTTTCTTTACCATACATTGGGGGAATCAAAATATTTGTGTGATAAAGGGTCATATAATTTATAATTTAGATAGCAGCACCCTTTGAATGTGTCTAGGCCCATAGATTGAGCAATTTGTAGACTTAAAAAGCTATTGAGAATGAACTTTTTGAATCAAGTCTAAAAAAAATATGAACTACTATATATCATTTAGATAAAAACTTTTATCATAGATACATTAATACTTTTTTTGCCACAAATTTAAATCACGCAAGCTTAATAATTTTATATTATGTGTTAGCATCGTCTTTGCTTCTTCTTCTTCTTCTAAAAAAATATTATGTATCATCTTTAAAGGATGCCAACAATATTGATCTTATGGGAAAAGTTACATAAAATATTGAGAATTTTTTTTTTTTTTTTTTATATTACAATCTACTAAAAATGTTTTTTAAATATTTAAATCTTTCTATTTTTCATATCACTGACGTGTTTTACAACTACCACATGTGTTAACTTAAGTCTTAATATCCTTAAGTTGTTTCGGCAAAAAGAAAAAAAAAGGTTGTCACAAAAGAGGAGTTCATGTAATGTTTTTTGCAAAATGAAAGTAAACAATGAAATAATGATTCATGAATAAAGAAAAAATTATCTATACATATTTATCTTGTGCTGTTGTAACTTTACATATAATTTTGCATTTATATGTTGATTTACTTTAATTTAGATATAACTTAATAATGAAATCTATGAACAAGGTAAGTAAAACAATCATATTTCTACAATTCAAAAAGTCACAATTTCTTTTTTATGAAAGAGGCCTTTTACATTTCCTTGGAATTATTTTTAAATTTTTTTATTAAACCTTTGACATACTACTAACCTAACCACTTCATACATTAAAAATATTTAAGGCTCATAATTATTTCCATTAATATATTATGGATATCTTAATTGATTGAGACCAAACTAGAGAAATGCCTTTCATATTTCCTTGAAAATTCAGAAGGAAAAAAAACCTTTGACATACCACTAACGTAACTATACCTATAACTATTTAAGCCATCCATGATATCTATTTTTTATTGATAACCATAAAATTTACAACTAGCAAGGGAACATACAAAGTAATAAAAAAGAAATGAAGGAAGAAAAAAAGAAATGAAATCAAACGTCAATTAATAACCGTTATTTGGAAAATAGAAAGGTGGTCAAGAGGAATAAGAAATAAAATAGAGATGGCTAGACAAAGGACATTGAAAACTTTACAATGCAATAAAATCAACCATTACATTCACTTAATTAAATTTGTTAGGACATATGTGATTCACTTGTTAGGAACATATGTCACTATTTTATGTAATTGGCTAATCCTTTGAAAAAACGCATTTTACTTATATTTGGGTAGATCTAGGATGTGTTTAATACTTCAACAAACCTTATTTCAAGTTCAAGCGTTAAAACCATGCAAGTTTGTCCAAGATTCAAGCTGAGAAAGTGCCTGTCATTAAAGTTGTACAGCTAGCCATCTATCGAGCTTGAAGAGCTATTCTAGCCCCGTGGCTTGACAGCAGCTCAACAGCAGCTCGACAGATAGGGCATTTGTCAAGGTTTATGAAAAACAGAATTTTAGTTTCTATTTTGACTCCAATCTATGATTGTATGTTTGGGCTTCCTTTTCTCACAACCCTAGACATATAAAATGATTATTTTAAGGGCCGTCAAAGGTGGAACAAGTTGCACAAGTGTTGAGCAAAGTTTGTTCAAGCAAATTGTGACCGGAGATAGAATTTGCCCTAATTCATCTTTCTTGTGAAGAAGTTGATGTGTCTGTACACCATAGGGTTTTGTGACCAAGCATCTTCTTGATTTTCATCGTGTGATGAACTGAAGAACTTTGTAGCCAAAAACCTTTTCTAGTTGGTGATTGAAGTCGCGTACTGGAATCCGCGCAATTGGTTAATCATGTACTAGGAGTCGTGCATTACAAGGAGAGATTGTCACTACAGAACAAGTTCAATTGTGTATTGGGGTAAGGGTTTAACTGTAGGTTAGTATAAGGTACTGAGATTCCTTTACTTGTAACCACTTGTTTTGATAATAGTGGATTCTCGGGAGTGGTGACCTTAAAATCACCTAGTGGGGTTTTTGCCATGTTGGTTTTCCCCATTCATAAACGAATCATCGTGTTAATTTATTTTCTACTGCACACTTAGTTTAATTGGTGATTTGTTTGTGCTACCACGCACTTTGTGTGTTAATTTGATTAATTAATAAACTTGGCTAATTAATCAATTGATTAATCACAAGGGGTCAATACATTTTTGGCCTATCAAAATCAATAATCAACAATTTAATATAATAATACAAAATTTAAACTTAAAACTAATCAAACTCTAACTAGGGAAATTATATTTATATATATAATCATAATTGTTAGGACATATGTGATTTATTGTTAGGACATATGTGATTTAATGTTAGGAACATATGTCAATACTGAATTGGCTAATCCTTTGACAAAATGCACTTTACTTGTAATTGGGTAGATCTAGGATGTGTTTAATGCTTCAAGGAACAAGGTTTCAAGTTCAAGTGTTAAAACCATGCAAGTTTGTCCAAGAAACAAGTGAAGAAGTGATGGATTTTAAAGCTCGATAGCTAGTTCGACAGCTAGTATTTATCGAGGTTTAAAAGGCTGCTGAAGCCCAATGCTCGATAGCTTCTCAATAGATAGTTTTTATGAAAGTCAGTTTTTCAGAACTGATTTCACTTAAATCCGTGAATACATGTTTGGGCTTTCTTTTCTCACAACCCTAAACATATATAAGAATTGTTTTAAGGGTTGTCAAAGGTTGCGCAAGTGTGAAGCAAAGTTGTGCTTGTGCAAATTGTGACTGGAGATAGAATTTGCCCTAGTTCATCTTTCTCTTGAAGAAGCTGTTGTGTTTGTACACCGTAGGGTTTTGTAACCAAGAAGTTTTGTGATCGTCATCATGTGATGAACTGAAGAACTTTACAACCAACATCTTTCTCAAGTTGGTGAGTAAGCTGCGAACCGGGATTCGTGCATCAAATTGGTTAGTCACGTACTGGGAGCCGTGCATTACAAGGAGAGATTGTCACTACAGAACAAGTCCAATTGGATATTGGGATAAGGGTTTAACTATAGGTTGGTATAAGATACTAGGATTCCTTTACTTGTAATTGCTTGTTGTGATAATAGTGAATTCTCGGGAGTGGTGACCTTAAAATCACTTGGTGGGGTTTTTGCCGTGTAGGTTTTCCCCATTTGTAAACAAATCACTGTGTCAATTTATTTTCCACTACACTTTAACTTAGTTGGTGATTTTTTTGTGCTACCACGCGTATTGCATGTTTATTGAATTAATTAATTAATTTGGCTAATTAATTTGTTAATTCATCACAAGGGTTCAATACATTCTTGACCTATCAAGTGGTATCAGAGTAGGCACACTCTGATTAGGTTTTAATCTTTGCTCTGTGATCCATTGACCCCTGTTTGTCATAGATAGAGGACAGTCTCTTATTATACCTCCTTTATTTGATGGCACTAACTATGTATACTAGAAAGTACGCATGAAAGCGTTCTTGTAGTCATTAGATGCGAAGGTGTGGCAAGCTATGGAGATAGTCTGGACCAAGCCGAAGGAAGCGCTGGCCAATTGGGATGATGCTAAGATCAAGGCGGTTATCTTCAACAGCAGGGCATTGAATGCTTTATTCAATGCAGTCATGAATGAGGAGTTCAAGAAGATATCCTCTATTGAAACTACAAAGGAAGCATGGACTACCCTCCAGACAACCTATGAAGGAACCAAGCCTGTCAAGGATTCAAAACTTCAGAGGCTTATCACGAGCTTTGAAGAGATAAAGATAGAGGAGGATGAGTCATTTGATGATTTCTATGCCAATCTGCAGACCTATGAGTTAGGTTTGACAAGGATAGGGAAATCTATTGAGGGAAAGGGCATGGCATTGAAGGCCAAAAGTAGTGACATTGATGAGTCTTCAGACGATGAAGATTCTAAGTTGAAATCCTATATCACTCGGCAATTCAAAAAGTTTATGAAGAATGCCAATTCTAAAGGATTTGACAAAGACCGCAAGCAATTTAGCTCGTCTTAGTTTAAGAACCAGGACAAAGGAAAGAAGGATGCTAAGGTTGGCAGTCAGTACACTGTTCCCTCAAGACTAAAATGCTTTGGATGTCAAGACTTCGGACACATGAAACAAGAGTGCCCTACATATCTCAAGACCATTGGGAAAAGCAAGGCACTTGCTGCTACCTTGAGTGACACTAAGCCTAAAGATGATTTTGACAATGAGGATGATGGAATCCTAAATGCCTTCACTGCCACTGTAAATCCTACTGAGGGGATTTTTGAAGATGTGGATGAAGAAGAAGACTTGGTGGAGTCTAAGTTTGAAAAGATGAATGAACAAGATGACATCCACATAGCCTATGCAAAGTCATACAAGGTCTCGAAAAAGCATGAGAAGTTGTATAGGTTAACCACCAAGAAGTTCAGTGATATGGAGCTTGAACGGGAAGAAATCTTCATGAAGTTTGATGAAGCCAATCAAACCATTGGAGCACTGAGATTTAAGAACAATTTATTGGCCGAGAGAACCAAGATGCTTGAAGAAGAACTGTTTCAAGTCAGAGCTCAACTGGAGAGGACTTCAAGTGCAAAGCTTGATGAGATGCCCAGTCTTCAGAAATCTGCTTCCGATCGAACCGGTCTAGGGTATGATTTCTCTTCTCCTAGTATTGCTACTTCTAGTACTACTGTTTTTGTTCCTCCTACTAATAATGTTGAAACTGAGAACAATGATATTAAAAATGAATTAGCTAGTGAGAACATAGACAAGGGTAAATCTATCTTAGGAGCACCCCCTAAGTAGGATAAGAAAGAGATTAAAAACCCCAGGGCTAAGAAGGGAAACACTTAAAAGCCTAAACAAAAGAAGCAGCATCTCTGTCATCATTGTGGAGTAGTTGGACATACTCGACCAAATTGCTACAAGTGGTTAGCCACTCAATAGAGCAATAGTATGATCTCATCGGGAAACTAGAATAAATTTCCATCCTCCTTTGCTCCTCTTAGAGATCTTCTAAAAGCCCTCATATTCCTTTCAAACTTGAACGGTTTCAATTCTTCTCCCTTACCATCGGATCAAGGGTTTGTTGTACCGAAAGGTTCTTCCAAGGTCTAGAAGGAAAAAGGCTCCAAGTGATTCAGTCACTTTGTCTCTCTCTCTCTCTCCCCCTTTCTTGTTTTTGAGGTTGCATTACTTGTGTGTTTTGCTTTCTTATTTTGAGTCAGTCTAGTTTTATGCATTGCTTTGTTTAACATGTTTTTATTATTTTATTTTATTTTTTTGTTTTGATTTTTTTTGTTTTTCATAAAAAAAATTGAAAAATTAGAAAAATACAAAAACAGTGTGTGTTTGTATACATTGGTACTTGTGTACCTTGGATGGCCATTGAAACAAAATTTTCTAAATTTTGTATCTTTTGTAACTTAGATGATTATCTCTATGCACAACTAAGCAAGTGAGTTTTGTGGCTCGTGTTTGGGATGAGTAAGATTAAGTAATCTCTTGTACTTAACACTCGTATCACTCTTTTTGACGGGAAGGACTAGAAAGTCCTAAGAGAAAGGCATAAATAACCATCTCACCACTGTTGCCCGCCAATCATGAGACGACATTTGAATAATTCGGCATAGCAAAAGTGGAATGTCAAAAGCTTAGCATCATTGGGTATTTCTTTTCTATCTCTTATATGCCCATGCATGGTTTGCTTAAAAGAAAAATACGCAAAGAAATATAAAAAGCAAAAAGAATCAAAATGCTTTATATATGATTGCAAGTGTGTCTTCTAGGAGATATGGGAGTTATAGGATGTTCCTCAAAGGTGATAGTCCCCATCAAATAGTTACGATTGTGTGTGAGTTAAAGTGATTTTCTCATATCTCAAATCGTCATAACATGTAGACATTTATGCAATCTTGCGATATTTTTTCAAATACAACACGCAATATTCTTTGCTACTTTTGATACACGTGTAGGTATATTGTGATTTGGCCATCACAAGGAATACATATGTTAATGTATGCTCACTAAACTGTCTTAACTTGTTTTTGAAATATAAAATTGGTTAGAATTGTTTAGTGTGTATGTGTGTTTTTGGATTTATGTGCTTGACATTTTTTCTTGTTGAGAGATGATTTTGAGAGCTTAAAAATGTTGTTTGGATCTTTGGTTGTGTAGCATGCTTGATTGCATTCATATCTATGTTTTTCTCTTCTTGGAAAACTGTTTTTAAGCAATTTCGACAGTTGTTGGGCACCTCTCAACAGCTAGGCTATCTATCAAGCCCTTTCAGCTTCTTTTTATCACATTCTCGATAGCTACTCAATCCATTAAGGAAGTCTTTGGATGCTCAATAGATTCTTGATAGCTTCTCGATCCATCAAGACCCTTTTGCTGTGGACACCTCTCAACAGATCCTCAATAGCTCTTTGATAGCTAATTCTCGCATTTTAAAGCTCAACACCTCTCGATCCATTGAGCTTTATGATTTTCTATATATAGGGTCAGCACGAAAATTCTCTCATTTTCTTTGATCTCTCTCGATAGATTCTCACTTCTTTCTCTCCCAAACTCTTCAAACTCAACATCTTCACATTCCCCACTTGATCTTTAGCCTAAATTGAGTTTTATTCATCTAGTATGATCTTATTTCTCTCTTGTATCATGCATTTCGTTCTTTTTGACCTAAGTTTTAGGTTTTTGAAAATTTTTTGGGGTTTTTCAAAATTGATGAAGTTTTGGTGAAATTTTTGGGTTAGGTTATGTTTAAATGATCCTAAAATGTTCATGCATTGCATCACATTTGCATTATAACTATATTTTCATGCATTATAGATGTGTGCTATATATGTTGAATTGCTGTGTGTTGTTAGCTTTGGATTGGGCTAAGCCCATGATGCTTTTTATGTTGCATATCACATGCTCATGCATTTTCATGCATACGTACCTTCTTTTATCTTTATATTGATATTGATATTGTTGGTGCTTTTCTGTGTGTTTCTTTCTCTCCCTCTTTCCTTTATTAGTTGTTTTATGGCACCTAACCGAAAATCCACTCCGTCCTAGAACCCTCTTCGTTCTGGGGCATCCACTTCTTCTGATACCACTCCTTCTCACATACGGTTCTGTGATGATAAAGCCCATAAGGACTTTTCGGAGAAATTTTCTCAACGAGGCATTCATTTGGAACACCAAGTCATTCTATCGAATTTTTCTGATCTGACCTTCCCATTGTCATCTACAGTTGGGGTTGGGAGTCATTGTGTGGCATCCCGGTCACTTGTCCCTCCATGATCATACAGGAGTTTTACTTCAACATGCACGGATTCGATACTTCTGTACCTCATTTTGTCACTCGTGTTCGAGGTACACGCATTGTAGTTACTCCGTATATTGTATCCGAGGTACTACATGTTCCTAGGGTAGCGCATCTTGACTACCCTGGCTATGATCATCTGTGGACTATGTCCAAAGACGAACTCTTGTCTCTATTTTATGAGACACCTTCATCTTGGAGTGACCGTCAAAACACCCCTAGCTCGGGCTTTGCAAAAGGTCCAAGATTCCTTAACATGGTGATGACATTCATTCTTCACCCTTTGTCTCACTATAACTCTATCACAAAGCCTCGTGCTCAATTTTTGTTATCCCTCTTAGAGAACATTTCTATTGACTTGCCTTCTTATGATTCTATCCCTTATAGATGTCTATAGGGATACAACGACTTGTGATAAGCTCATTTTTCCTTCCACTATCATGAAGCTTCTTCACCATTTTTTTGTCTCTTTTCCCGAGTCTCCTCATTTTACGATTATGAGTGCCATAGACCTTGCTACCGTTAGACAAAGCAAGGCCCAGCTTAGACCGAGGCGACCTCGGACTGAGACGGTGACTCCTTTAGCTTCTTCCGCTCCATCCAGCTTCTCTCCTTTGTCTTCTGCAAGTGGAGTGACTCTCGAGGCCATCATGGCACAGCTTGTGCGCATCGATGCTTGCCTTGACACACTCAGTGATGAGTTGTGTCAGGTGAACACCCGTGTTGGTCGAATTGCATGATGACAGGCTGCCATGGGTGGTTTCACTGCGTATACCTCTCCATCTCCACCAGCTTCAGAGGATGAGAGTGATGATGACTCCGGCAGTGATGATACTGATGAGGACGATGGTGCTAGCTCGCCTATTGATAATGAGATGTCTACTTGATGTACTTACCCTTTATCACTCGTGACAAAAAGGGGGGAGTAGTTTTGATATGAAAGTAGTCATATACATAGAGGGAGAGTTAGCATTGGAAATTTTTGTGATAGGGGGAGTGTTTATACTATGAGGGATGTAGTGAGGTTTTTATGTATTTTATTTTCTTTCTTTTACATTTACCTCATGTATATTGGTCTTGTGACCATTTGACATACATTGTACTTATATTTGGGTTTATATATATTGGTGTATGTTAGGTTCTAAAGACTTAGGTTTTTATGTATTTAGAACTCTAATGTGTATTATTGGCAAACCATGATCAAAACAATATGGTTAGTAGTGTTTAGTCTTGCTTAAAGTTGTATCTTTTATGTAAAGTTGGAATCGAGCTAATGCAGAAGTTACTGTGCATTTCGTCCTGGCTCGATCGATCGAATCTTGGGCAGAATGCGTTTTTCTGTAGATTTCCAACTCAGCCCTAGTTTGTTTAAAACGTTTAGGGTTTTCTAATTTGTCCTAATTATAAAATGCAAACCCTAGCCACGTTTTAGTGTTGCTCATATTGCTGTTTTTGTAAATCTCTTGTGAGATCTAGAGGAGCTTTCCTTTACACAAACTTAGGGTTTTCAAGGAGGAGATATTCTCTACACCTTGATGATCAACTCAGTTACTACCATTGAAGCTTAAAGAAACACAAGCGGGTGTGTTTGTATCTGGTGGTGAATCCAAGAAAGAAGAAGTCTATGGATTCGGAGCTTGCAAGTGGTCGTGTTAGTAAGTTCTACTGGTGGGTAGTAATAAGAAGTCGAGCATAGGGGCTTGTAAGTCTTATTGTATGAACTTCGATTCTTTCAAGATAGTGGATTCAGGTTTACCTTGAGGATAATTAGGTTAAATCATCCCCAGGTTTTTACCGGTTTGGTTTCTTAGGTGATCATATCTTTGTGTTATTTATTTTCCGCTGCTATCCATGATATGGTTGTTGTGATTGTGATAACCTAGATTTGTTAAATTGGACTAAGTAACAACTTGGCTAATTACCTAGGTTAATTCAATTGTGTTTTAAGGGGTCTAAAAACCATCAATGTAAGTTATTAACCTATCTTTACATGTGTTGTTTCTTTTCTTTCTTGATGCACATGCTTCTTATATATTGTATGCAATTTTTTATTTTTGTTTCACACTAAGATGTCGTGATGAGTTTTGTTTAAAGTGTTTCAGAAATACAGGTTGTCAAAGTCTTCTTGCTATGAACTCTCTTCTTGTAAAGTTTTTCTAGAGTTTGTGTTAGGATAGATTTTATTGTATTCAACAAGTGAGTATGAGTTGCATGATTTATGACTTCTCTCATATGTTCATTTGTTTGTTGTAGTTTTGTTACAGATTGTCAAAAGGGGGATATTGTTAGGACATATGTGATTTATTGTTAGGACATTTGTGATTTAATGTTAAGAACATATGTCAATATTGAATTGGCTAATCCTTTGACAAAACACACTTTACTTGTAATTGGGTAGATCTAGGATGTGTTTAATGCTTCAAGGAACAAGGTTTCAAGTTCAAGTGTTAAAGCCATGCAAGTTTTTCCAAGAAACAAGTGAAGAAGTGCTGGATTTTAAAGCTCGACAGTTAGTATCTATCGAGATTTAAAAGGCTACTAAAGCCCGATGCTCGATAGCTTCTCGATAGATAGTTTATTTATCTGTCGAGGTTTATGAAAATCAGTTTTTCAGAGCTGATTTTTCACTTCAATACGTGAGTACATGTTTGGGCTTTCTTTTCTCACAACCATAAACATATATAAGGATTTTTTTAAGGGTCGTCAAACATTGTGCAAGTGTGAAGTAAAGTTGTATTCATGCAAATTATGACCGGAGACAAAATTTGCCCTAGTTCAACTTTCTCTTGAAGAAGCTGTTGTGTTTGTACACCGTAGGGTTTTGTAACCAAGGAGTTTCGTAATCTTCATTGTGTGATGAACTAAAGAACTTTGCAGCCAACATCTTTCTTAAGTTGGTGAGTAAGCTACGTACTGGGATCCGTGCATCGAATTGTATAGTCACATATTGGGAGCCATGCATTACAAGGAGAGATTGTCACTACAGAACAAGTCCAACTGGGTATTGGGGTAAGGTTTCAACTGTAGGTTAGTATAAGGTATTGAGATTCCTTTATTTGTAACCGCTTGTTGTGATAATAGTGAATTCTCAGGAGTGGTGACCTTAAAATCACCCGATAAAGTTTTTGCCATGTAGGTTTTCTCCATTCGTAAACAAATCACCGTATCAATTTATTTTCCGTTGCACTTTAACTTAGTTGGTGATTTGTTTGTGCTACCACGCGTATTGCATGTTAATTGAATCAATTAATTAACTTGGCTAATTAATTTGTTAATTCATCACAAGGGGTCAATACATTCTTAGCCTATCAATAATCTTCATACACAATGAATAGTTTTACCTCTTATTTAATGTTTATGTTATGCAAATCATCAACCAATAAATATATGATAATAGAAAAAAGGGAAAAATGCTCACACACCCCCCGAACTTTAGAGGAGTGGTCATTACACTCCCTAGACATTTATTTTGGCCAATTTACTCCAACTTTACACATCTGCCAAATCACTACCTCTATTAGTTTGCTATCAAAATTTAACATAAAATGCACATGAGACACATGTGAAACAAAGGAGAGAATTGTTTTTTGAGCGAGGGCGACAGTCAATCAGAATGACCATCTTGTCGTTCAACCACAATATGGATCCACACCAGACACACCCAAAAAATAGTCTAAAATCTCTAAAACAAGTTTGTTTCAATTTTAAGAAGGTTCTAATGGATTTGGATATGAGGGATTGTGCTGCTAAAGCTCCCTAGGGATTTCCTAGAAACCCAAACAACTGGAGGTTTTTTGTTTTTAATTTTTTAATTGAAAACAAAAATTCTGGGTTTTGAAGAATTTGGTGTTGTTGGGATTTAGAATTAGATGTGGGTTTTACCATTTTGGTTAGTTTTCTTTATTGGGTTGGTAAAGATTGTTAATATAGATGGTGGACTTGGCTATTGTGGTTGTTGATTACTGCTCCCAAGGAATTCGTCCACAGAATGCTTGAAGGGTAAAAGAATTGAAGTCCAGCATTCCATCCTTGTAAACCATGCTTCATTGTAGGAAAACAAGGTCCCGAAACTAAGGCATCATGGGAAATATTTAGAATGAAAATATTAGTAAAATGGTGGCTATTGAACAAGAGATCCATATTTGCAGCTGGACGGTGCAGTGGGACCATAAACAATAGGACAAAGACTTCCAGCCCCGAAGGTAAGGATGTCACAGTGGTGTTCTAACCATTGACCTCTCTCTTCTTCATCTTTTTGATTATGGTATTTTAAGCATCACATGTGTATGACGTGTATTTTCTGTTAAAATTTTGATAGCAAACTAATAGAGGTAGTGATTTGGCAGATGTGTAAAGTTGAAGGAGTAAATTGGCCAAAATAAAAGTTCAAGTGGTGTAATGACCACTACTCTAAAGTTCAGGGGGTATTGGGGCATTTTTCCCTAGAAAAAATGTTATAGACAAGATTATGAAAAATATGACAAAACTTTTTTTTTTTTAACTCTTTATAAAGTCTAGGGACTAAAATAGTATTTTATCTAAAAAATTAACACGCGTAACGTGCAAGTCTGCGACTAGTTTCTATTAAAGATGAAGAATAATTGATTGATAGTTGCCATCATAAGTGGTCTGCCAGCTAAGGAAATTGTTGCAGAAGCCAAGAAGTCTGAATTTATATATATATATATATATATATATAACAATGACTCTAGAACTGTGCACAACTTCATTGTAGAAAGTTAAAAGTTATATATTCAATACAATTAAAAGTTATATATTTTACTGATAGATTGAGAAATGAAACTACAGTAAAAAAAAAAAAAAAAAAAAAAAAAAAAAAAAAAAAAGAATAAACTTGTACACTGCTTTAAAGAACAAAAAAGCAAGGTTGTGGCATAATTTATTTGATACATTCATCATTTGCTGATCATAAAGGAAAAAATATATAAAATTCCCATATCATTTACATCTTTAAAAAAAAAAAGCTTCAGCAATGCAATCGACTGTTGCTTTTGTTCATTTTTATTTCTAATTGAATTTGAGCTTTACCCTGAACTCTCACCTACATGCCCTATGTGCCTCTCTCTCTTCTTCTACTTTTTTTTTTTTTTTCTCTTTTTGCTTTTGCTTCTTTATATTTTAAAGTTTTTGTAACAAATATTCAAGTTATTGGGTTCACATATTATTTCAACTAACTTATGCATAACTTTTAATTTCTCACAAACCAAAAAACACAATTAGTAAATAAAGTAAGATCGATCTGTATTTTCTTCTTTACACTACATTCAAAGCAACCTTAAAAATGGTTTGCAGACAACTATTTGGAAAAAATACCCTAACATTCCTTTCACATATTCTTTGAGATTAAAATTACGCGGCATTCGATCTCATCAACTACTTTATTATTCCCAAGTAAAGCAGAATAGATTCATAACAATGGAATTTTCCAGCAAAGCAATTCATTTTTATTTCTAATTGAAGAAACAATATTAAAAAAAAAAAAAAAAGCATAATAAGAAATGAATGTGCTAAAAAAAAGCAATTGGTGACAAAACATGACACTGCGGTTGTAGTTTTAAAATATAGCATGTGATAGTATTGGCGGTTTTTTTGCAGCGTTTGTCAGAATTGAACCAAAAGACAAAGCTCCAATTAAAAACCATGGGAATCAAAACAATCAACCACACCATAGCAAAGCAATTCATTGTTATTTCTAATTGAACAAACAATTACAATGTTTGCACCTCTGCTAAGCTTGTCCTACCTAGATTCCAAAAGATACGTTGCAAAACAACAGGGCTTTGAACATTTACATTCCAAGTTATTTCCAATCGGTCAGTGGGCATGGTTGCCTAAGCTAGGAGTGCAATTTCGCCAGAACTAATTGGGTATTAATCCCACCTATAGCATGTTTCATAAATTAAAACCTCCCTTAAGCATAAAAATAAGATACAAAAAAGAAAAAGGGTAAGAAGGAAAGTATAAAAATAAAAGAACCTAGGAAAAGTAATTTGGCTTTGTAAAAGATTGACTTTTACATTATATTTTGGAAGTAAAACCAAAACAGCTTGTGGCAAGATACAATGTTTTGGATGAAAGTTGATCCACAATTCTCTGATTTGCCAAAGCATGCTCCATTAAACTCGTGAATTACAAGAACATAAAGATATAGATAAGACTTAAAGAGTCCATATCCATATCATTTTTCCTGGGCTTCTCTCTCTCTCTCTCTCTCTCTCTCTCTCTCTCTCAATTAATCAATTATATCTCTGTCAAAGACCCAAACTCTCAGACCAATAATAAAGATTCAATTTTTGAATGTGTGTTTGTCTTCCTTATAATCTCAGAAACTGAATTGTGTGTTCAAATCCAAGCAGCAAACCATTACTACCAATCCATATAACAAAATGTAATAAGGGAAACAAAAAAATCAAGCAAAAGAATGGAGCACAAAAAGAACTGAGATTTAGAGATACCTCAACCAAAGAAACCATGTTCTATAAGTATTTATACATTGTGAAGAGAGAAAGACAGGAAGGAAAGAACTCAAATAGGCGGCCGTTACTGCGAAACGAGCAAGAAGGTGGGGAGATTTCAATGGTTTCAAATGGTATTAGATTATCCTAGCCTTCACGGTTTCAAACTCTTTGTTTCCCTTCACGGTTTCAGACTCTTTGTTTCCCTTCACAGTTTCAGACTCTTTGTTTTGAGCAGCATGCCAGTATGACATTATATTTTTCAAACTATTTGTTTTCTCACACAAAACCCTTCAGGGTTCCACATTATATTTTTCAAACTCTCTGTTTTCTCACACAAAACCCTTGAGGGTTCCACCTTCCACGGTTTCTAATTTTTTGTTTTTCCTTTAAGCTGAAAAGGCCTTGGGTTGGGCTTGATAGTGGAAGTAGATAGATAAGAAGTGGGGTGGGATTTATTATACAGATTTATTATAGGGCTAGGATTTATTATGCAGAGTTACTATTATTCTGAAATTTGTAAAAACTATTTTCAAATTGTAGGAAAAATTAAAAAAAAAATGGAATGACATGGACAATGATGTGGCACAACGTGAGCATAGCAACATTTAATGCTACACTTCAACTTTTAGTAATACTAGCTTGTAACCCGTGCAAATGCATGCGATTTTTATTTAAAATTTTTTTGTTGTATTTTTATAGCATCTCAAAAGTACTTTTCTTTTTTATATAACATCATTAAAAGTAAATCAAATCATACTTCATCATAGTAACATATATTAACACACTTTGAATAAGGGGGAAAAAATAAAACTTACAATAGTGGAAAAACAAATAGTTTTCTTCATAACATCTTAAAAATTTAGATTCGTAGCTCAAAATAACATTTATAATCTTAAAAAAAACCAAAAGTCAAATAGTTTAACCCCTTAAAAGTTTATGGGTATAATTTTGTGAGAAACCAAGCCATTGATGATCCTTTTGCATACCTGGACATATCAGAACTTAAAAAAGAAAATATGTTAAATTGATTCCAAATGAAGAACACATACAAATGCGAAATTAGTTCTACCATCTCAAATCTAAATCACATGAATCAGTGTTAGATAGCTTATCATTTCTTTTTTCCTTAAAAATGTCTAATAAAAATCTCTAAATAAAAATAAAAATAAAAAACTATTTTTATGGAAAGCATTAAATGTAGCTTGTACTCATTTTCTTTACCACTTATCCAATTTGACAATAGGTAAATTATCACGTTTTATATTTCCCAAATTTCATCATGATTTTAATTGCCTCATTTGCAACAAACAAATGTCCTAACACCCAAACAAAAATCCATAACTACCCAAAGTATACCAACCAGAAATTAACATAAATTCATTGGAAAGATGTTTAAAATAATAATAACATTAAGTAACACCTTTTTCCCAATTCAAAAAAAATAAATTCAGTTAAATTTTCAATTAGAATTACTTAATATATCAATTGCATTCGCTGGTAAATTACATTATCAATACAATTTTTCATTAACGTAATAGTTATCTTCAACTTTAGAAATTGCATATGGCTTCAATAAAATAAAAAGGAAGCACTAACTCACTTAAAGTTAAATAGGGGAAGCACTATTTGTCATTGAGCAAGAACAGAAGAAAGAATGTGTAGGACTTTAGAAGCACTAATTGCATATGTTGCTTGTGATTCTCTTTCAATGTTTTAGAGCATTAAGCTCCACCACTAGCTATTTATTTGAACAAAAACAAAAGATCTAAACCCCAGACGTTTGTCTCTAGGACTATGATCTAAATCATTAAGGTTAATTTTTAACCATTTAAATAAGGTTAGCATATATTTATATATGCTAGAGCCCAAATTGCTTAAAATTAACCACTATTATAGATACCTGCCCTAATTTGGCAAAATTGAATTGTAGACAACATGTTCATGAAGAAATTGTTTGCAAAGTCCTTGACAAGATTTTTTTTTTTCTTTTTTTGGCTAAATGAAAATTTTCATTAATAAGAAATAAAGGATACATTTCTGAATCAAACCTCCCAAATGAAAGAGGAAGAGAGGAATTACTACAACATAAAGACAAACTATTAGTGGGTGCAAATTTTTCTGTCATTAAAGGATCACTGGATTTAAACTTTTCTTTGTCCAAGCTTTAAGATAGATTACATTTCATCTTGAACTACTACTCTCAAAATTGAAGCATTCACTGACATAGTAGCATCAACATTTACTTTGACTGTACCTGGTGGGGTAATTTCCATCTTTTGATTACTTGAAGTCCTTGCTTATGATCTTCTCATCAGCCATTTGATAGGTACTAGGCATTAGCTAATGCACTTATTGAATCATTAGCCATTACACAGTTTTAATTCTCATGGATATGACAAAAAGGTTGTTGAATTGTTTCACAAGGGGGTCTAGTATTAGACTTGATAAGATTGTGTATATTGCAGTTTTGAGTCTTGCAGCCATATTGAACTTGTAAATGAAGATCAGGTGATTTATGGCTATGTTGTAGGTATGCTGCCGCAAGGAGAGTTGAGGATGCTTATGAGCTAAAATAGAGTAGGCCATTCAAACCTGATGAGTTTGTAAACCAAGACATCAATCATCATACTGCTACTTTTCACATAAAATTTTTTAATTACAAATAATCCCTTGGACAATAGTATCATTAAAAGTACATAATCTCAGTATGAATCTCCATTAATACACCAAAGAACTCGTGCGATGCACGGGAAAGTTTTTAGAAGTGCTAAATATTTTTTTTAATCAAATTACATGCACTTTTTGTCAGGTTGAGAGAAATTTAATTAACTTAAATGATCCTTTTCGCTTTGGATTTTAAGGAATAACTCACACAAAAAGGAAAATACAAATTTCATTAGGATTTGAGCTGGTCAACCGAGGTAGGTGGGTGTATGTGTGTGTGTGTGTGTGTGTCTATATATATATAGTGACCTTGGTTATTGCCTTCACAACAAAAAAGGGTAAATTTTCAAATCAAAAGATTACGTATCTCATATAAAAGAAACACCAACAGAAAGTAAAAATATATGACATGCACTAATAACAAATGATCGTAATATTCAAAGAGTTTTGTAAATCAACAACAAAATCTTATTAAATTGCTCGGGGCAGCTTCACTAACTTTATTTTATCAATAAAAATAACCTTCTTCATAAGACTCTTGTTTAAGTTATCATATTAAATATGAGAAAACAGGTGCATGCATATTGTTGTTGACTCTACACTGTATCACAAAGAGTCTCTCTTGGGTTGCTTCATTCTTATCTCTACTCTACAACTAAAGCTCCCCCATCATAAGCTTCCTGCCTTGCAAAACTATGCAGACAAAAGCAGAATTCTAGAATTTTCGTTTCCTACTTTTGCAGCCCTCAACAAAAGTTAAGATTCATGATTTTATCAAAATCTTCCATGGCATTGTTATTAAAATTCTCAATATATACACCATTAGCATAGATACAAATTGATTAAAAAACAGCCTTCTTTTAAAAACACCATAAGGCAGAAATATTACCAGCAAATAATCATAATATTTGAAGAGAAAAGAATGAAGAAAAATAAAAATAATTAAAATTCACAAATGAAGTACCAAAAATCAAGAACATAGAGGGAGATTGTTGGAAGCAGAATTAACAAACCTAGCATGAATTGTTAAGATTTTAGACTTGATTGGAAAGGCAGCAACTCTAAAAGTTTTAGCTCACCAAGCTTTCTTGCGTTGTTTTGTACCTCCTGAAGTAGGGATATCAAGGGAGTTATAGGATGAGTGGATAACAGAACAAACAAATCGGCTCAATATTAACCATCAATAACACACCCAAAATGATAAAAATCTTGTTAGTTTTTAAACCCCTTAAAAACACAATTGGATTAACCTAGGTAATTAGCCAAGTTGTTACTTAGTCCAATTTAACAAATCTAGGTTATCACAATCACAACAATCATATCATGCATAGCAGCGGAAAGATAAATAATACAAAGATATGATCACCCAGGAAACCAAACCGGTAAAAACCCGGGGAGGATTTAACCTAACTATCCTCAAGGTAAACTTGAATCCACTATCTTGAAAGAATCGAAGTTCACACAATAAGACTTACAAGCTCCCACGCTCGACTTCTTATTGCTACCCACCAATAGAACTTATTGACACGACCATGTGCAAGCTCCGAATCCACGGACTCCTTCTTTCTTGGATTCACCACCAGATACAAGCACACCCGCTTGTGTTTCTTTAAACTTCAATGGAAGCAACTGAATTGGTTATCAAGGTGTAGATAATATCTCCTCCTTGAAAACCCTAAGTTTGTGTAAAGGAAAACTCCTCTAGATCTCACAAGAGATTTACACAAATAACAATATGAGCAACACTAAAACGTGGCTAGGGTCTGCCTTTTATACTTAGGACAAATTAGAAAACCCTAAACGTTTTAAACAAACTAGGACTGAGTTGGAATTCTGCAAAAAAACGCCTTTAACCCAATTTTCGATTGATCGAGCCTAAGTTTTGATCGATCGAACCAGGCCGAGAAGCTTAAATGGTTCCTGCATCATCTTATTCCAACTTTACATAAACAAACCAACTTTGAGCAAGTCTAAACACGACTAAACATATTGTTTTGATCATGATTTGCCAACAATACACATTAGAGTTCTAAATATATAAAAACCTAAGTCTTTAGAACCTAACAAATCTAAATAGATTAAATGTTATAGATTGAGAAAGAACTTAACTATTTATTTATAACTGCCAAAAATGTTAAAGGATTTCCAAAACTACTAAAGTTTGTCAGGGATAACAAATTTTATATACCTGGTGGAAACCCTTACCTTGTTCTTCCTGTTAAACACCTATAGGAATCTAATTCTTTTCAATTTAGTTAAAGAATTAGATAAACAAACAAAAAGAGAAGAAATATATAATACCTGTTTCCAAAGTTTTCAAGGGCTTTAACTAATTCCTCATACTTATACTCCTTCATCTCCACCTCTACCTCTACTTTCTCCACCACTCCTGCACCTTTTAAAATGCCAAAATAGCCCAACGACGTCGTTTAATGCAACATCTTTTAAATTAAAGCATGGACACAATAAAAAGAGTGAAAAAGATCATAAATTTATGTAAAAATTCAAAAATTTGGGAATATAGATTCAGATTCTGTAATAAGAACAAAACAGTCGAGTATTTTATCTTAAAGGTGTTGTCTAACACATAATAGATTGGGTTGCTGAGCTATTTGGTTTTTCCTTTACAAATGATGTACGGTAGCTGTTTTTCCTTTCTTTCCCACTAACCACGTAACCTTCGTGTTCTCAATGTTCCTCTTCTATGCTTCCTCTTCCGCATCTACTCTAGCATACATAATATAGTATAACACATCACGTTGCTAATATTTAACATGGTATCAGAGCCAAACTCCGTTCTTGGCATCAAACAAATATCTCTAGCAAACAAAGAAGATTCTCACGTGCACACCACCAACAGAAGTCACACATGCTTGTTTGCTGGATCTAGACTCCACAGCATCTCGCAGCCGCCATGGCTCCCTGCTGTGTCCAAATCCTCAAGCCCAAGCAATCCGTGTCTCTCCCTATCAGATCTGTGCAAATCCAAGCCTCGCCTGACGAAGCCAACACCACAGACGTGCTCCACGGCATATCGCGACCAAAACCTAGAAACCCGACCTCCAACGGCAGCCGCACGCGCCAACACGCGCGAACAATGGCTCCTAAAACTCTCACGAGCGCCGTCGCAGATTCTCGACTCCCAGGCTAGATCTCAGTCACACGCGCCGCCAAAACGGCCTTCTCGTCCACCGATCTACTTGGCCTGAGAATCTGGTGGTCATACGACACTGAACGCGCCACCACGCGCTAGCGCAGTTTCTAGCGACTTCTCCACTCGCCGCCGCCGATTTCACAGGGTCAGATTCTCCTATGGTTACACGCGCCGCCATGACGGCCTCATAGCTCGCCGATCTGCCAAACCACCGAAGTCCGAGCATCAATCTCCCTTGCACGCACCTCCACGCGCCTTCGGAAGTTCCAGACACGCGCCGGTGGAATAGAACACGCGCCGAAGAGCTGCTGCTAATGACGTGTGACGTCACCGGATGACGTCACTTATCCACGTCAGCATGCCACGCACGCCCTATTCCATGTCATCAGCGACACGTCATCAGCCACGTCAGCAGTGTCGTCTCGTCAGCACCACGTCGTTGACCCGGACCGACCCGACCCGGACCACCCGGATCTGACCCGTGAGCACTTTGACTGTTGACTTTGATTCTGGACCTGTTGACTTTGACTTTTTGCGTTGACCTTTGACCAAAAGTCAAAATTTCCAAAAGGGCCTATCTTGCTCAGTTTTTCGCGTAGATTCCGATTTTGTGCTCCGTTTCTGCATTTGAGACTCCGAAATTAGTCAATTGGTACATTCTTCATTATGGTTTCTTCATAGGCATTCTTCAAGGCATCTCCAAGTGATCTTCTCATGCTTATCCAACCTCAAGCCTTCATCGAGCTTCCGTCTTGAGTTTGAGAGAGGATGTTAGAGATATATATTAAACATATTAGCCCAATGTAATAGGCCCAAGCCCATTCCTGCTTGTACTAGTAGTCTAGGGTTTAGTCGCCTATATATACTCATGTTAGGGTTTATTGTAACACAAGGAGGTTATTATACTACACTCTCATACAATAAAGATGTAGCCCTTAAGGGATTCCTCCGTGGATGTAGGCCGGCAAGGCTGAACCACGTAACCTTCGTGTTCTCAATGTTCCTCTTCTATGCTTCCTCTTGCGCATCTACTCTAGCATACATAATATAGTATAACACGTCACGTTGCTAATATTTATCAGATTTGAAGCCAAGAGAAGAATTTTTATAGATACAAAATATTATAGGCAATTAATATTGGAGTGAAAGAGATTGCACCTGTCAAAGTATCTGTTTCAACACCTCTATAAAAAACATCCATTGGGTTAATAATGATGCCACAATCCCTACACAATAAACCATATGTTCCAACAGTTTAAAAGAAATAGTTTACCTTCTCACAATGAATTATTGGAAAAACAACTAAAAACAATTACAATGAGTATAACAATCGCAATAAACAATATGTTCCAACCGTTTAAAAGAAATATTTCTTTTTATTTTGTATAACAACTCAACTGAGTTAAATATACTTTAAAAAAAAAAAAAATTGTATCTCTTTATTCTTTTATTTAGCAAGTAAACAGAATAATGCATAAATACATATTCCATAAACAAAACTATCTACATTAGACAAATAGTGCAATATGTGTATTAGTAGCAAAGCTGTAAATGATTTGATTAATGGTTTTATATGGACTATTTATATATAACTTTTATGCAACAAGAAATTCATTTTAAAAATTTTTATAGAAATTGTTAACAAACCTTGAGTCGATGCAGCTAAGTATGCAGCTCTTTATCTAAAAATGAAACTAGAACCTACAAAATGAGTATTTTTTTAGTTTTTTTTAATTAAAATAATTTGTAAAAATAGAATAACGAAAATCAATAATAGTTCAGTAAATGACCACCTAAATCAAGTTAATACCTACACATAAAAACAACAGCGAGAGAATTAACTCCTACATCCTTTGCAACACCAAGCATGTAGAAAAGAAAGTAACATAATATATATTTCTAAACCTGGACATGGATCAATGTATGTCTGTCTATGTGTAGTACCAAAATGTTCAGTTCCTCGAAGAAAAGAGGTACTGGCATTGCAATACTTAATAGTCGAAAACTGATCACATGCTCAGGTGCATTATAGAGGTACAGAACTACAGAGATTGCAATCTTTAGGAGGCAGCAAACAAATGTGCAAGATCTGGAAGACAACATCAAAAACAGGTCATTCTAAGCTTTAGTAGTTGGAAACAGATTCACATGCTTAGGTGTAGGATAAAGAAGGCGGAAAGTGACATGGGGAATTCAATTTTTTTTATAGAAATGGGGATTTATATAAGTTTTCTTTCATGGTGACTCCTTGAAGGCTTCTAAGGCATCACCAAGACTTCTAAGGCATAGAAACTGTCATTGAACATTTTTCCCTTTATTTAGCTTGCCAAACTAACCATAAATTCTGATAAGATCAACTTTAGTGGGCAAACAAGATCCTGGCCAAATGTTGTAAAAAGCACTGCAGTAGAAGCTTCCCCTTCCTCATTCTGCTTAAGTAAAATGTAACCTAATATAAATATTATCATAGGGTTAGAGATTCATAAATAAAAGGGACAAAGGAGTAAAGAAGAAGAACGGCCAAACTAAATACTGAATCTAGATGTTGAATATTAAGGAGAGAGAGAGAGTTAGAAATGAGTTTCCTTTCATTATCAACTCCAAGTCTACAACATAAGATTTTTTTTTTTTTTTTTTTATAATTTTTAAATGGGGAAGAGGCAAAACTAAAGAGTTTTTTTTTTTTTTTTTTGAGGTAATTGTTCAAATAATTCAAACAAAACTAAAACAGAATAACACTGAATCATTGACTCTAAATGCAGTAGAATACACCCCCTTACATTAGAATTCAATAATTGTTCAACATCTATAGTTTTGAATGTAACTACAGAACTTATTTTTTTTAATTCTATTTCATTAATTGTTTATACAGATTACAGTCAACTATGTTTCTTTTGTTAAATAACACTAAACTAATCATAAATTAATCTCAAAAGCCAATTCTTGTTGGATTTTGAATAGATAGCACAAATTTTCCTCCTAAATATTGCCTTCTGAAAAGAATTATATAATGATGAGAAATCTAATTGAATATTCATAAAGAACTTATATTTTTCAATGTCCTCTATGATGAGAAATCTGATTGAACATTCATAAAGAACTTATATTTTTCAATGTCTTACCATTTAAAATTATAAAAAAATAAAAATAAAAAAAATAAAAAAAAAAAAACTAACAATTGTTGAACTTGCTTCATTTAAAAGGCATATATAAAGAGACAAATTGATGAGCAGAATATTGTAAATTGCTTCAAGTGGTGTGCCACATGGGAAGTAAAAGTAGTGGTGTCTTCTTTTGGAATTGGAAATCTGGCAAACAGGAGACCTTTTAGGTAGATTTATTTTGATTTCTACCCCACAACAACTACATAGTATTGTTACTATGACATGACAGAGACATTAAAATGAAAAGTTCAAACAGGTATAATTAAAAATTATGCATTGTTAAGAAATATATATGTAGTTTCTATAATTGAAATAAAAGAAATAAAAGTATAAAGATAGCTTTAAGTGAAAAACAAACCATTGAAAACTAACAAACACCTGGAGTTGTTGTTTCAAATTGTTCTAGTATAGGGAAATTCAAAATCCAACTATGGAATTGGGATTTGATGATGGAAAGTTCTAGTGTATAATGTACTACATTGCCACTTATGTTGTTGACATAGAATGCCTAAATGCACATTAGGAAAAAATCCAATGACCAATGGCAACTAAAACCAAGAGGCACAAACCATGGAGTGGATATAAACTAATGCAAGAGTAAGTAAATCATTTTGTCAAACGCATGGTCTGCACAAAATTTCAATGTCTAAGATATTATCGATTGTTATTATATCTAAAAAGAATTAAAACATAAATACACAAATTATTGGCACATTGAATAGTTCTTGCAACGTAACATGTCTAACATTTGTTTGATTCCGCACCTCTTAAAAGCAAGGGAAAATTTTTATATCACTAAAGCAAACATGGTATAATTTGGAAAATTGTCTAAATCAAAACATACAATGGTAAAATTATATCTCTACCAAATTAGTGGAAGGAAATGAAAACACAGCAAATGTTGCAATATTAGGTTTTTACTTTTTTTTTTTTTTAACAATGCAATACAATAGTGTGAGGTGTGAACATCGAGGGGGGAAGGAAAAAGAAATTGAGCGACCCAAATTACGCAAACAAATTTTCACTCAGAAGGAGAAGAATATTAAGAAATAAATTCCAAAGCACTACAATTGAAAGGGGAAAATGAAAGAAATCAATTTTACCGGTAGTGGTTTCGTTGGTTGATCGATGGTGGCAGGCTAGTGAAGGCAGGCCTATGTTCTTTCTCTTCAAGCATCGCTGGATTTCTTTTCGCAGAGGAAAAAGAGCATAACAGAAAAAGGGAAAAATTGAAGAGAAGAAACAATATATAAGAAGGCAGATAGAGTGGTTACATACTGAACCGGTGTGGGTTTTTAAAAGTTAAAAGTAAACTTTTGGTGAACATGTGTGAGGATGAGAATGAAATCAAATTTAACCCAAACATCTAAATCGATATCAATCCAACCAAATATAAGTATATAACCAAATCCATAAATTTTAACAATGAAAAAAAAAAAAAAAAAACAAAAAACAAAACAAAACTTTACTGTGAGGTCACAAGAGTCTGACGGTTCTCCCTCTTACGAACTCTGTCTCTGTTCCTCTCTACCTCTGAATTTCAAGGGTTGGTTTTTTTTTTTTTTATTAATAATGAAAAACATTAAAGGGTGTTTTAAAGTTGTGAAACAGTATAATTTATCTGATAACCCTTCTTCTTCTATAATGACCTAGATAGCAAGCTAAAAAAAAAAATCAAAAATCAAAACAAAACAAAATATGAAATTGAAATTCATGAAAGCAAAGGAACAAAACCTAGAAATTGAAAATTCCTAATAACAATTTAGTTAGAATTTGAAACAAAACCAAAAAATAAAAAATTCCTATTAACAATTCAGTTTGAATTTGATCTTCTAGGTTGTTTACCTGATTTCAACGAAATCCCTAAATTGATAGCATACATAATTGAAGACAATAGGGTAAGATATTAGTTGAAAATTACCAAGAAAGAATGGTCTAATATCGAGAGTTCCTAGGAAAGGCTTTTTTCGTGCTTATGCCGAAGGCCGCTTCATCTTCCTTCCTTCTTTTTCTCTGTTTCTTTCTCCATGTCCCAGGCCTCATCGCCTCTCTCTCTCTATTTCTATCTTTGTGTGTAGTATTTTAACCAGCGCTTTTTTTTTTTTTTTAACAGAGAGGCTTATAAACGGTGTTGTAGCATTGCCAAACAACATAATTTATCGCTTTTTAACTTATAAGTGGCTGAATTTTAGATAGGCTTTTTTCCTATATGGCAGCACCTCCTTAATTGCAAGAAAAGGCTTTTGATATTTTATATATAGTATATGATATAGATGTATACAAATTTGTAAATAATTTCGCAAGCTCAACATGCCTTTAGTTCAAATAAAATAATATTTCTTGTGGCTAAATTTTTTTTTTTTTTTTGAGAGGCTAATTAGATGTACATGAATATTCAAAAGAAATAAGTAAATAAGTTACCTCAATACCTTGGATCATGATATTATTTTGCCACATACCTTGGTCTTTTCATTGCTGAAGTTTTCTTGACAAGCTCTTCTCTTTTAGGATTTCTTTGGTTAAGTTTAACATGATATTTCATGTCTATGAGATAGATCTATTTTGCTTCATTCTTTTGAGGGTACAAGATCTAGGCCACGTTGTTGTGATCCGTTCAAGTCCCTTCGAGGTTGTATTTCTTCCCTTTGGTGATGAGGTCATCCTGGGTGCTTTTGTTGTTGCTACCTTGTTGTTTGGCGATGACCAATGAAATGGCCCTTTGCTTTTTGCCTCTATAAGACAGTGGCCTAGTTGGCTAACTTTGTTTCGTATTCTTCTTAGGCCCTTCACTTGACTGTTATGATTAACGGTCTAAAAATCTGTCATTCTGCAATTTATCTAAAGGAGCGTATTTATACAGATACTTGCAAATTGTTTAATTAAACACATACCTCTTATGAATAAAGAGACCACTGGTAATATTTTGTCATGGGAAGAGAACAATGACTTGTCGCTCCCCACAAACAGCGCCAAATTGATGAAACAAAAAATCGTCAATTGAGCCACTTGTCCAATTCATAGCTTTTGACGAGCTTTTGAGATCTGCAAGAAGAAATAGAGTTTATCGAAGAAACCACTGGGTTGTGCCCAGTGGGGGAGTCTCCGATGCTTAAGTTAGTATCAGCCTAAATATTTTGTATATAGATGGTATTTTGTAGTATTTTTTAACATACTTTAGCAAGTGGGGCAGATTGTTCCTTTCATAGGTGACTTAAGTAACTATTGGACATGATTGTAGGTGATTATTACCTTGAGTGTAATGGTTATTATCTTCATGGGAGTAATGACCGTCATTGAATATATTGAATGTGCTTGAATGGTTACTTATCTTTCTTTGATGGCTTACTAGTGACTTAATGTCGTCCATTTTGGCGGACGACCAATTGATTTTTCTAGACTCATTAGTTCCTATTATCTATGAGTTCTCCACATATTTTTGGATTCATTTCTTTTGGATGCTTTCGTATATACAACACACTTTAATTCCTTATTTTGGATTTCTTAAGAAAAAATAGAGAGTGAAAATGATATTTTATGAGTTTCTTGGGGGAGATAGACCTACAAAGTTCAAACTCATCTATACATATAAAACTAACAAAATAACATAAGTTTCTTATTAACTTTCCCTTATTTATGTTTTGCTTACAACACAAAAGTCAATTATTCTGAAAAATAAGAACCAAGCATAAAAAAAAAAAAAAAGGGATTGCTTACAACTTGCACACCAAAGAAATAGGAAAGACAACAAATATGACAATGACCATATTAAACCCGCAACACAACACTTTCTAAAAAGAAACAGTTCTCAAAATCTTACTTGAGAAGCCAATTCAAGTTGATATTGTTCTTAGCCACCTCAATCTTAAGCTTGGTGAGGAATTCCTTGATAGGCTCCCATAACTTGGCCCTCTCTTCGTCACATACCACAATCTTTAGTTGCTTAAGATCCATTGTTGATTCTGGTAATGAATTACGTAACCTCAAGCACCCTTTCATGTTCAGCACTTTCAAATTACATAACTCACCAATGTGTTTTGGCAACTTGCTAATGCTTAGGCAATTAGATATGTCAAGAATGCTTAACTTATGGAGGCTTCTAATTGACTCTGGCAACTCTGACAAATCAGTACAAGACCTAAGCCTTAGGTCTTCTAAATTCACCAGCTTTCCAGTTCCTTTAGGCAGAATAGACAACTTATGACAATTGGTGATGTAGAGTTTTTTTAGGTGGACAATATCACATAGCCCAACAGGTAGTTCTACCAGATCATTGCAATAGTCAATGTTTATCTCTTCTAGATTTGGCAACGCATATGAAACCTTGTTAGTACAATTCTCAAAAGCCTTACCAATATTGCACATAAACAATGATATTTTTCTTAAATTCTTCAATGGTACAAGGGTCTCGCAAAGGGAAGAAATTGAAATCTTCTCTAACCTAATTCTCTTTAAATTGGGTAGAGACCAGAGCAATTCAAAGTTTTTTATTTCAGCATGAAAGAAACCATAATTACTGACTATCAAAACCTTGAGTTCATTTGCTTTCTCCACAAAGTAAGGTAAAGTGTAATTCTTTGTTTGAAAATTTAGAATTAAAACCTCAACTTTAGGTGCTTGAATGTTGCACCAACTCCACAAGAATGATTCATCTGCAAAAAAAGCATTGTATACACCAGAAGACTTCTTTAGGGGGGCCGAGCTAAATATAAATTAGAAAATAAATAAATCCAAAGAATAACCTACACACACCAAAAATGTTTGTAATATTATTTAAAAAATGCTATTTTCTTACATATAACAAAGTATATATCTAACATTAATAAAAACAAAAGATTTTTAACTCCTATCCATGAAATCAATATTTGTTGTTTAATTCAAAAATATATATATATATATATATAAAACATTTTTTGTTTCATCTAAAAGGAAAAGAAAAGAAAAAACCTTTATATTTCTAATTTTATTGAGTAAGATTAAGGCTACAATCAAATTTGTAGCTAAACTTTGTCATTTTCTAAATGAAAAATTATAATAATAAAGAAGTTTTTACTAAAAAGATTTACTTATATATTTCTCGGATATACTATTATGGTATAAAAGTAATTAGAGAAAAGAAACAGCGCATTAATAATATATAAACGTTTTCTATTTTTATGAAATACATTTAAGTACATTTTAAATTAATGGGTTATTCATGGTATAAGAGTAATTAGACGAAACAAAAATGATGTTAGTGCTTGTGGGGTGTAAGGGGCAAGGGCGGGGCTTAAGTCCCCAAGAGGGAGTTTCACATACATATACACTTAGATTAGGCTAGAGTATAATTTCTATCTTGTAAAAAAAAAAAAAAAAATGATGTATTAGTCATCTAAATAAATGTGTTACATGTTTTTGGTAAAAAACTAAGGCCTCGTTTGGGAGAAGGGAATAAAATGGAATGAAAAGAATTATTTTAAAATATTCTTCAATTCCCTTATTTGAGAGTTTTAATGGAGGGAATAGAAAGCTCATTCCCTTATTTGGGAGTTTAAGTGGGAGAGAATAGAATGAGTAGGAGAAAACACTCATTCCTCTCTCTTCCCTTAAAACCTCAAATTTTCATTTCCCCTGAAATTGGGAGGAATGGGAGGGAATAGTTTAAATTTTATGATTTTTTTACTAAAACTCCCAAAATACCCCTATATATTCAACTCTTTATTTTAAAATAGGAGTCTAATAGTAATATTGTCATAAAAAGATTTCATTTCATTCCCTCCATGTTGCTCCCAAACAAGATTACTTACATTCCATTCATTTTCATTCATTTATTTTAAAGCATTCAATCAAGGTTACTTAATTACATTCCATTCCTTTCCATTTCCTTATGATTATTCCATTCCATTCCCTTATAAACTCCCAAATGAAGCCTAAGGGGGACCATTATTTAATTTATATGTAAAGGTAATTTTTTTTACCAAAAATATAAGGATGATGGATTTTTGAAAGTCAAGGGGCTCATGGCCCCCCCTAAGCCCCCCTCCCTTTGCCCCTAATTGTATATGATGTGATTAGCACTCAATATTATGTAGGTTACCAGTTGAGATAGATAATAAGCGTGCATTGATGAGTTGTTTCTTTTCCATCCACCACTTTGGCTGATTGTTTCCACTTATGTTCATGATCAATCTTAGCCGTTGTCCGATAGGCTCCTGGCTATTGTGATGTAGAGCAAGCTCTCTAAAAATATGATGTTGTGTGACAAAGTCTTCATTGTAATAGCTATTGACCTCACTTGCATCTTTCCTGGTGAATGGGCAAATTAAAAGTTTAGAAAATATTTTTAAAAAATTCATTTTCTCTCTCTCTCTCACACACACACACACACACACACTTATTTATCTATTTATTAATATCCAACAAAATTAAGAATATAATTACATGAAGTTATAGGGAAAATTTTCCATTTAACATTATTTTTGGAACAATTTAATTAGTTGTCAAGTTTGCAAAATTATTTTGCAAACAAGCATCTCGAAGCTCTGAAACTTGATTTTAGTGAAGGGGGAAATTGTAAAGTCTATATTTTTAGGTTGGCAACCATGAACAAATTGTAATCTTTAAAACTTAGTTTTGTCTAGTGTTTAGTCTAGAAATATTAAAAAACAAGACAAATGAAGTTTTGCACAATTGAAGACTCAAAGAAGAAAAGATATGTGCAGTATCAGTCTCGCTTATCTTGACCGATCGAGATGCACATCTTGATTGATCAAGATTCATACAGATCTAAAATCTCACTTTCTTTCTTAGCCATTAGATCTAGAGTTTTGATAGATCTTAAGGATGTTTAAATGAAATCCCTAGAGCACATTTTAAACAATTTAAGAGGCAGTGTTTTGTACACAGATGTGAAGTTTTTCAAACCCTTTTGAAGTTACAGCTGGAGACTTTGGGCAAACAACAGATCTAGCTTTAGAAGAAAGTTGCTGAATTCAAATCAACCATAGTTGATCTAAACCTTTGAGTGGAGTCTCAAAGTCACAAACATGTGCGTTTGTGTACAACAATTTCATAGTAAAAGAGGCCATGGATCCAGAGCTGTGTATGGTCACATGAGTAAGTATTACATGAGGTAGTAGTAGATTTAAGGTAAAGTCTATTGTATGAACTTTCATTCCATTAGTGAATTGTTGCTTTGAGGATTGTTTAGGTTAAATCCTCCCTAAGTTTTTTACTTTGAGACCACAGTTTTAAAAGTTTTCCTAGGTCATCATTCTTGGTGTTCATGTGATTTATGCTTGTTTGATGTTTGTTAATCTAATTAATTATTGGGTTAAAATTTGATAAAATTTAAGACAACTAAGGTCTAAAATCTTAATAAAGACCTATCATTAAGAGCGGACGCCATTGATCTTCTTCTTCTTCTTGGCTTGCTTCTTACTCATGCTCTATGGAACTCGAGTCTCTATGTGGTTTTTTTTATCCACATTAGTTTAGAACTCGAGCCTCTAAGACTCGAGTTTCCTCACTGAACTCAAACCTCCAAGGCTTGAGATTCTAGTTTGCTAAAATGTTTCAAAAACATGCCAACTAACTAAATTTTTGCTAAAATCATGTTAAATGGCGAATTTTCCCAAAGTTATAGACTAATAAAAGTTGAAACCCCTCTGTTTTCCTGGGGAGAGTAATTGAAATCTCTTATTGTTTTTAGTTTGGTATAAGTTTCTTTCTTTCTAGCCCTTTGTTATAATCACATTTCACATCAATGGAATAAAAAGTCCAAATTCGGCCGCTGACAGATCAAATAAATTAAAATAACAAATTATCAATTGCCATCGAAAGTTAATTAAGCCATAAAAGGTCATAAAAAGCTATCATACCTTGTCATCACAAGCTTAGCCAGATTTCGAATGGTGAGCTCTTGCAAATACGCAATCGCGTGGATGTCATCTAGTTTGTATAATTCTGCCCACATATCAATAAGGGTAGTAGCAGGGATCCTTTGTTCTGCCCAAAATGAACATAGGTCCAAGAAGCACTCTTTGATAATGATCTTGTCATCTGGAAATTCTAGGCTTTTTTGAAGATGAGGAAGCAACTCAGTATCAGAATTGAAAAAAAAATGACCATCAGACCATTTCAAGAGTCTACTGTGCCATACCACTGCATGTTGTCCACACAATGAGCCACCAATTATTTTAAGGGCCAATGGGCACCCCCCACAACCTCTTACTATCTGCAAGGAACCAAATAAATTCAATTATTGCTCAAAGTTTAAAAGGGTAATTTTTTCCAAAATTTAAATTATCTAAACGACATTAATTGTTCAGAAATATGAAAACAAAGTTTGTGTGACAAAATTTTCCCCCTTCTTTGCAGTCTCGTTTTGGAAAGTTGGGTTATTGGAAACAAAACAAAGCAAGCTTTTTTTTCTTTTTCTTTTTCTTTTTTTTTTTCTTTTTTGAGAAATAAAACAAAGCAAGCGTAAAAGTATACATAGGTAGGAATAATGATTTTGGCAAAGTACATTTGGTATTATCTATGTACCCATAAAAAAATGTATATCTTGTGATATATATATATATATATATATTTATATATAAGAGGATTCCCCTCTTTCAACTAGACTTTTATGTGGTTTAAAAATACTCTCATTAATGAAGGGTAATTTCATTTAGAAATAGGGTCATAAATGTCAAATAACAAATTTCATTTTGAATTCAAAAAGAAAATTCCTAAAATTTAAGATTTTTTTTCCCTTCAAGTTCAAAATTGAAATTACAGTTACTACTTTATCTCTAAAATTTATCTTTTTTATTTGTTTGAAAAATAAATATATATATATATATATATATATTTCTAAATTATAATAAATGTAAATTATTAACTTAAAAAAAAAAAAAAAAAAAATAGAAGAGCCTCTAAGTACATGCGTGAACGCGTGCTCAAAGGCTAGTACATATATATCAGATTCACCAAGTACCTTTTTGATATCCTCTTCTGGAATGTAAGAGCTTTCATCTTGTAGGAATGCTGAACGACAAAAAAGAGTCATTGCATCCACTTCATTTAGTTGTTTCAAGTTATATGTATGTTTAAATCTTGGAAATGCAGTTCTTGAAGTAACCAAAATCTTGTAGTTTGGAATATTAAACTTAAGCTTTTCAAGAAGGAATTCTGATCCAAGCCAGACATCATCCAGGATCAACAATATAGGATTAGGTCCAATATGTTTCAACATTTGTGGTAGCAGGTAAATTGCATCTTCATCACTTTGAATTTGATACTTAGGCTGAATACCCTTATAACTAAATAGGTTTTGTACAATGACCTTCATGTCAGGAGTTTTAGAAACGTTGACAAAGAGAATATTGTTCGTAAACATGCCTATATATCCAAAAACAATGTAGTTAGAAAACAGTCTTGGAGGCACATTTCTTTTCTCATAACATTACACAAAAAAACTCACATAATGGTAGGAACGGACCCTGGACTTTAAGCTAGTGGGAGCCAAAGTATAAAGAAAAAAAACTCTAAATAGGCATCCACATAGTATTGAAAAATTATAAATACATAAAATCATTGTTCCTAAATACATTAAGATGCAATCATTTACCAATAAGAGCAAAAACAAAACAAAATAATGGTTTTTTTTTTCTTTTTCTTTTTTTAATTGTTGAAGTTAAAGCATTCACAATAGTAGCGCTAAAAGTTTTAACTTTTAGCATCTCAAAAAGCTACTTTATCTATTTTAGCACTTCACTTTATAATACACCCAATATCAAATGTTCTATTTTTTTATCACTTTATTTAAAATAATATAAAAAAACTCATTAAAATAATAAAAGAAGAGAGAATTTGAGTTTTTTAATTGACGGAAGAGATATAATCTTAATAAAATATTGTATTTTATTTTTAATAACTTGCTACAATCAACCGGTATCTATACCAGTTTATTGTAGTCGCAAGATATTTGGCTTTAACTTCTTTAATAACACAATTTTTTAGTTCTTTGGTGGTAAAATAGTTTATATATATATATATATATATATATATATATATAATACAATCACCATTGTGAATGTTTTTATTGTTTTTGTTAAGTTTTTAGGTTGGATAGTTACTATTTGGATTATGTTAGCTAGACTAATAGGGGAGAAGGGGGCCTAAGGTTTTGGAAGGGGGGCCCATCTACAAAAATAAAATATATAATAACTAAAAAAATAAAAAAATTTGGACCGGGGGGTCTGGGCCCACACCTGGGTCCGTCCTTGCATAATGGCCAAGTCATGAACAAAATTCCCAATCCCAATCACAGGAAAGGGTGAGAAGTGAGCAAAAATATAATTTGCGAGAATCAACACAATTATAAAGATACGAGAATTGCTTCATTTTTTTTTTTTTAATCATCACTTAAAATGACATGTTAATTAAGGTGGTGATAGAGAATATGACTTCGGACAAAATAAAATGATGGAAAAGAATACAAGTAGTTGATCATAGTTAGCTTTTTGACAATTCATAGCCAGCCACCAAAATTTGGGAATAAGGCTTAGCTATTGAACCTTGGTTGACCTTAAGAACCTTGAATTTCTCTATTTTCTAATTCTTCAAACGATCTAGGTTTGAAAATCATGCCATGAACTGTCTTAGCATGCCTCATACTATGCTCTAAACAACAGCCTTTGAGTGCTTGTGTGTGTACTTTCACTCGTTATTACTACAAAGACACTTCAATGGTTTCTATGTTTCTCTAATTAACCATAGCTTGAAATTGTTGAAATGGCTGAAACACTTGGTCTTTTCTCTTCAACAAATTCCCCACAACTTCCTTGATGCATCATCAATAGATGTGACAAAATATCTATTGGCACCCAAATATTCCACCTCAATGGGACCACAAACATCAAAGTAGACTAATTCCAAATAATTAGATTTCTTTTGTGAGGATATAGCAAAAGAAACTTTATGTTGTTTATCGAAAAGACAATGATAACCAGGGTTTAGTGTTTTACCCTTAGAAAAGGGAATAAGAGACTTCTTTGCTAAAATTTGAAACCCTTTATTGCTTATGTGAGTCAACCTTTTGTACCTCAAGTTTGATGATTCATCCTTGACAACATATAATACATCTCTACACACCTTCACAAGTGTCTTGTAGAAAGTGCGACAAAGCTTGCCTTTGGCCACCATAAATGAACCCTGGTTAAGTTTACATCTTCCATTACTAAAGTAATTGTCATAGCCCTGCTTATCCAATGTGGTTATGGAAATAAGATGAAGACACAATTCAGGAACGTGTTGCACAACCTTCAAAGTCAATCTACAACCGACATTACTTTAGATGCAACTATCACCAATTCTCACAATCTTTGAATAACTTCTGTTGCTCATCTTCACAAAACCAAAGTCTCAAACCATCCAAGTAAAGAACTCCTTGTTAGGAGTACAATGGATGGAAGCAGAACAACCCACTCAATTTCCTCCCCAACATGCAAGCACTCATCCTTTCCCCAAGAGAGAACCATTACTTATTTACCTGAGCAAGTAGCTATTATATTCTTGTCATAATCTTTCTTTTGATCATTTGCCTCTTTTTGTTTTCTTTTCCATGCACAATAATTCATTTTCGTATGGCATTCTTTACCACAATGAAATCATTTTCCTTTCTCATCAGATTTCCCTTTAGTCTGAGATCTTCTCATTGATTTTCCATTACCCTTATGTTCACTACCCTTGCTTCAACCCATGTTCTATGTAACAAGAGCTTATGCATTTTTTGTACTAGTCGACTTCTTTCTTGTTTCTTCACTAGTGACTTGACTCATGGATGGGCAGAACTAGAATTTTGAGATTTTTTTTTTTTTTTTGGTGGGTTGGGGGGGGGGGGGCAAAATAAAAGTAAATATAAATATTGAACCAATTTGGAAGTGTCATGCAAGAAATAAGAAGTGTTTCGCTAGCCAATTTAACATCTTTTGAAAACTTTAAGTAAATTTCAGGGTATAAATCTAATATTTAGGAAGTTTGGAGTGGCCAACCATTTTTTTTTTTTGAAAATTTTAAGTAAATGTAAGAGTAAAAAACTAATATTTAGGAAGTTTGGAGTGGCCAACCACATATTTTTTGAAAAAACTAATATTTGAGAGGTTCCCCCCCCCCCCCTCTCTCACCCTAAGCTTCAATGTAGTTCCACTCTTAGATGTTATTAGATGTTGGACAATGTTTAGTTACAAAACTGATTGTAACCTAAAGTTATAACTTTACTCAATAAAATAAACATTACTACATATTTTAAAAATCTAACTGTTGAATTGCATCTTCTTTATGCTCTTAATACATATGTCAAATTTGTGTCAATCAGATATTATTTACTATATGATCTATAAGCTTATATTTTTTGCATAATTTTAAACTATAAAATCTTGCAATTTAAACAATTTATTGATGGCATTACTATTAATATTTAATTTTCTAGAAATTTTGCAACCATGAAGGATATAAGGTGGATTTGTTAAAATTCACATTTAATAAAAAGATATTGAGTAAAGTTGTAGCCAATTTTGTAACTAAACTTTGTTTTTATATGTTCTCTAACAATTTTGATTATATAAAAAGACTAGGACAAAGTTTAGCTTCAAAATTGGTTGTAGCTTTAAACTACAAACTTACTTAATAAAATAAAAATTACTACGTATTTTGAAAATTTAACCATTGAATTTCATGTTCTTTACTCTCTTAATACATATGTCAAATTTGTGTCAATTAGATATTATTTACTATGTGATCTATAAGTTTATATTTTATGTATAATTTTAAACTACAAAATCTTGCAATTTAAACAATTTATTGATGACATTACTATTAATATTTAATTTTCTAGAAATTTTGCAAATATGAAGGATATAATGTGGATTTGTCAAAATTCACATTCAATAAAAAGATACTGAGTAAGGTTGTAACCAATTTTGTAACTAAACTTTGTCTTTATATGTTCTCTAACAATTTTGATTATATAAAAAGGCTAGGACAAAATTTAGTTTCAAAATTGGTTGTAGTTTTAAGCTACAAACTTACTCAATAAAATAAAAATTACTAAGTATTTTGAAAATTTAACAATTGAATTTCATGTTATTTACCCTCTTAATGCATATGTTAAATTCTGTGTCAATCAGATATTATTTATTATATAATCTATAAGTTTATATTTTATGCATAATTTTAAACTATAAAAACTTGTAATTTAAACAATTTATTGATGACATAACTATTGATCTTTAATTTTCTAGAAATTTTGCAAGTATGAGAGGTTATAAGAAAAAAATGTAATCCAATGGTAGATTTGTCAAAATTCACTTTTAATAAAACAATATTAAGTAAGATTATAACCTTAAACTACAATTAATTTTGTACCTGAATCTTATCTAAAAGACTAAATTCTTTCTAAATATGTTTATCTCTTACAAAATTTTACTAACAAAACGTGATATAGTTGTTCCCACGAAAGATAAAATGTTCAAAATTCAAATCAATAAAATCCTACTTAAAATAGATTACTTGACAAGAAAATCTTGGATCAGTGATATTATCAATTGAGAAGTAGATACTAGCAAAATATAAATATAAAAACTCTATTAATATTGCTACATAACAAAGCGCAAGAAGAATAAATTGCAAATAAATATTTATAATTGATTTTAAATATTAAAATGGCCCCTTGAAGGGTGGTGATTATAACACGAAACTTATCGCACACAGACTTGTGTGAGATTAGCTGTGTGTAAGAAGTACCTTTAATTTGGTTATCCTGGCAAAGCATTTGGACTAATGTGGTCTTCCCGCATCCTGCAGGAGCGGTCAATAGAAGCTGCTTCACCTCCTCCTTCAACAGCAGTGTCTTCAACTCCATCATTGGCATATCAAACCCAACTGTAAAATTAGGGGGTCTACGAACCGCACAAAATGCCCTTGGCCTGTCCAAGTTCGAAGAATCCTCCTTTTCTAGAGTAATAATATTCAAGTTCATCGATATCTCCGTCTCATCATTCCTTGTGCTATTTGCTTCCAAATCATCCTTACAGAACCTTGCGATGTCCTCGTTCAACTCGGAAAGTTCGGTGGGGCAACAGAATTCGAAACAGCAGTTCCACCACCGTTTTTTCGAGCACTTGCGAATTAGCGTCTCGCCCATCTTCATTTCTTCGATCAAACTCTTTGTTTTCTTTTCTGGGAAATCAATTTGGTTGATTGATCGCTTTATATCTTTGACTATAGGCAATAAACGATCTAGCGTGGATTCGAGGTTTTGAATATGGGGTTTGAAGGAGCAGTCTTTGTTTCCCACATTCTTGACTGTATCATATAACACCGCAATGACCTCTGCAAATGCTTCCCCTAGAGTAGCCCCTCTAATAACCATTGATACTGCCATAACTCTTAAAAACTTTTGCTTCGCTCGCCTAATAAACCCAAATCTTCAAAGATTGTAAATTCAATATAGTATTTTGAGACCCAATTTAGAAACAAACTAAAATAGACTTCCCTCTACCCAACAACGCCCAAAAAATCGAAACTTTATTATAGTTTTGTTTAAGGATATGTTGTAGATCTGCTTTCAAATGAATGAAAAACTGCAACACAGTACGACTGAAATTAACAACGATACCTGAGAATTACGAAGCTGAAGTAACACTTATATACAACTACGAAACTTGATTATCAAAAAAAAAAACTACGAAACTTGTAAACACGGCAACCCTTCAATTTCTTCTTAGTTTCTTTGTGCCGTTAAGGAAGCGGAACTGAAAGAAACAAAGCAGAGAAAACGAGAAGAGAGGAAAGAATAGGATTCTTTCGCGACAGAGAAAAAAAACAAATAAAGAATCAAAGGAGGGTAGAACACGACAAACATTGTTCCCGTCAATTGCGCATCTATATGACTTTATCATGACCTGGAAGTTTCGGACCATACTTTTATAAAAGTTGTAATAAGTCGTGAAAAAAATTGGTATAAAAGTTGTGTTACAGGCATTTTCCATACTTTTTAAAGCACGGCACGGACTTTTATTATTATTATTATTATTATTATTATTATTATAGGCACGGCATGGACTTTTCCTTTTAATAAAGCTGGCAAAGGAACAGAAATCAGGATTCATGCCGTGGCTTTCACATCCGGTTTTCAAACTTTATAGCCCAATACGCAAGTTGGATTAAAATAAAAAAATAAAAAAAAAGACTTATTACAAACCTTAGGCATCTCCACCAGCTTTCTCAAATTTTTGTACTGTTTGGAGAATGAACAGTGATATTTAACTTTTACTTATTCACTTTTTCAAATACACTTTCTAATAAATTCTATCTCATTTAAATATTATTTCTTCATTTATTGTTTATTCTTTTTTTTTAATCACCATATATTCTTTTTTAACAACTATATTTTTCAATGAAAAGTGTTATATTCACAACATTTTACGCAATACTTTCACAACAAAATTGATGTGGAAAGTTGTTACTAGTTTTAATTTGAACCCACCATAGGAGCTTCTCCAAATTTTTGTACTGTTTAGAGAATGAACAATGATCTTTAACTTTTACCTACTCACTTTTTCAAATACACTTTCCAATAGATTCTCTATCTTATTCTCTATCTCATTTAAATATTATTTCTTCATTCATTGTTTATTATTTTTTTTAATCACCATATATTCTTTTTTTAACAACTATATTTTTCAATGAGAAGTGTTATATTCATAACATTTTACGCAATACTTTTACAACAAAATTTATGTGAAAAGTTGACTAGTTCTAATTTGAACCCATCATTGAAATTATTTTTTTACTCACCAATATTAACTAATAATAATCTGTTACTTAAAATTTATTGTGAAAATATTGTAGTAGTATTTTTCAATTATGATTTTTTATTTTTTATATTATTTTTCTTCCTTTCATTTCATTTTCATCCATTCACGTTTCATTTCTTTTTTTTCTTTTTTCTTTTTTCTTTTTCTTTTTCTTGCTTTTCTCCTCCACACAAGTGTCCAGCCCCCCTTCTTTTATTTTCTTTTTCACCGCAAGAACATTCCAGCAACTCATTTGCTTCACATCAGAGAGAGAGAGAGAGAAAGAGAGAGAGGGTTGCTCGTCCATCGCCCCACCGCCGGTGGAGATCGAGGTTGCTGAAAGGACAAAGCTGGTGGAGATTGGCATTCACCATGCGGCACTACCACGTCCGCCGCCCCACCGCCGCTCGTCCTCCTCCCCACCACCAGGCTGGGTCAGATTAGCGTTCTTTTTTTTTTTTTTTTTTTTTTTTTTTTTTCATATTTGCTTGTTCTGATTCAACTTTATTTTAGGAATTGGATTTTGTTTTGTGTTTTGTGTTTGGATTATGTGAGAAACAGGGTCAATCGGCTTTTTTTTTTTTTTTTTCCATATTTGCTGGTCCTGATTCAACTTTATTTTTAGAATTAGATTTTGTTTTGTGTTTTGTGTTTGGATTATGTGAGAAATGAAGAGAATGAGAGAAAAAAAAGAAATCCGGAGAAGAGAGAAAGAATTGATATAATAGTAGCTGGGATAATTTTTTAAGCAAAAAAATTGATTTGAAGTTGCTACAGTATTCTCTAGATTAAGAGAAGTACTGTAGCAACTTTCAGCTAGGGCATGGCTCTAATACCATCTGTAACAGCCCCACCTCGACTGTGTAGATATTGTCCGCTTTGGGGCCCATGCCCCTCACGGTTTTGTTCTCCCTTAAAGCACACAACAGTGGGGGGAAATGCCTCTACACATTAAAGGAATGTCACTCCTTATAAGCACGTCCCCATGTGCTTCCCTAGACGATGTGGGATTTCATGAATTGCAAGACCACCTTTTTGGGTCACTACAGTTAAACTCCAAATTGCTTGCCACAAAGGTTTTAGTTGTGTAGTATCAGATTGATCTAGTTGGCCATTTTGAAACTCCAACTGCAAACGCTGGTACCCCGACTTGATTGTGTACTCTTCAATGGGGTTGTAAGGCCATGTGAGAATTACGTGCAAATTGATTAATTAGTCCAAATTACGTGCAAATTTAATTATGGCACAATCAAATCACCAAACTAAATAGAGTGCAATGGAAAATAAGTTTGACACGACGATTTGATCAAAATGAGGAAAACCTCATAGGAAAAACCTCATTGATTAAATTTTAGGTCACCAATTCTGAATAATCCATTTACACGAGATAGTATTACAAATACAATGAGTTTTACCCAATTCCGAAGTACCTACTTACAGTAGAATCTATTGATCTATTAGAAAGCTCAGCTCTAATCCCTAGTTGGACTAGATCTTGTAAAATTCTTCTCATTCACATGAATCTCTATCCGTGACTAATTCCACAGCAACCATTTTGATTGTTGTAGTTTTGCAAAGTTCAATCCAAGCTTGGATGAACCGATAGCTTGATACAAAACCCTAGACACTCAACGTCGCAGAAACTCTCTATTATGTGCGTATCTCTCTTTCTCTATGATGATGACTATAAATTATGTATTTTATATGTTATGGACTAGTGCAAGAATTCTTAGAAAGGCAAGTCATCATAGGTTGAAAACAAAATTTGTAGTTCATTTTTTCCATATCTCGATATGTCAAACAAGTATCGAGATTCATTTATTGTTGATAAGTCGATAAGTATTAAGACTTGCACAACATCTTTTCTTGAGCAGCCTTGTATTTTCAATAATACCACTTGTTAACAAACAATATGTTCTTCTTAAAAACACTTGAAACTAAGACTCAATTACATATAAAGTGTATTTTGATCTCATATATGCCAATACATTAAAATATGACACTTACAATTATACTTTAGGAAATAACTATTATACATTCACTAAAAGCACACAATGAAATCACCTTTTGTACTGAAATTGATGATTCATGAAAATCAGTAGGCTGAAATACTTCAGGCTATGGTAATGGCTGTAGGTCCTAAAAAGAAAGAAAGAACTATCAAGGGTAACTGATGTAACCCGGCCAAGGACCCTCCGACAGTTAAGTTAGTTTTCTTTCTAGAACACAAGATAGAAAAATAGTGAATGGTAGAACTTACTTTGGTGAATAGGGCTTGCTCCTTTTATAGAGAGTTAGAAATGGGTCTACTTGTTTGGATCCACCACAATCATGGGTGATGTGGATGATTAATGGATGAAATGGGGAATGTGGGGCAAATTATGGGGAATTCTCTCCACGTTTTATGAGTAGTGCATTGTGGCCTGATTACATGAAGCCTTATGAGAAGTTTTCTTCTAGAATTCGCCAAGTATTTCTTGATCGTCCATGCCCTTGTGTCATTCCTAGACGACCATCATTAAATGCTCTTGTTATCTTGTGGACAAGTATAGGTCATATACATGATACCACTGTTGGGCTTTTTTCCTCTTAAGGATTTCTGGATGCAATTAGGCTATGGCTGTGATTTGATTGTTTGGATGACCACTATGGAGGAATCTTGTAAGACTTGAGCCCCATCAAAAATCATGACTCCAAATCACAATTAGAAATAAAAAATTTTTGAACTAAAATTATTTGAAATCACGATTTTAGTGCAAAAGATAATTCGTGTGTGCTTTGTGTGCATTAAGCGGTGTGTAATAAATACCACTCACTTTATTCTCATCAATCAATCAACGTATGAATTATGTCTGATTTTTTTTCCTAATTTCGGTTATTTGAGAAAAAATGTATGAAATATTGTTATTGGTAAAACACGAAATGGAACAATTAAAGTGGAACATAAAATTTTTATTCTAATTTTATCTTCTTCTTCTTCTTTAAATCTTTCAAATATACTAAAAGGAGAAAAAAAAAAGTTATTTAGAACAAAACTTTTACATAAAAAATAAATAATATTAAAAGCGCACATGAAACTGTCTTTTTCTTGATTATTGTACTCTTCCATTTGAGAAAAATACATATATTTTGAAGAGTCTGCTTCCACTACATATTCATTATACAGTTAAAAAGTGTATTTAACTATTTATGAGACTCTCAACCAAAAAAAAAAAAAAAAACCTATTTATAAGATAGACAGAATGGGTCATAGGATGGGGAGATAACGTAAATGGTGGTGTTAAACTTGGTCTATTTGAGTTTTAAGTAATCTTAAATGACGTGTCAATTTATATTGCTGTCACCTAACTATTCAGTTGTATGAAACTAGACACTTATAACATGGAAAAATTATACAATTCTTATGGTGGACCATTGTTAGTTTAACTTCTTCTTCTTCTTCTTCTTCTTCTTTTTCTTTCTTTCTTTCTTTCTTTCTTTTTTTTTTTTTTTTTCAATTTTAAATAGATAAGAGTCTTTTAATAAAATAGTGGACCACGTCACCATGGGAATTGCATAATTTCTCCACAACTTGCCAATAACATTTGTATACCTTCTCGTGATTTGGAGGAGTTGTTGCTAAACTTTTTCCATGAAAAGGTATGTATATTGGTAATAGTCAGAGTATTCTTACCTACTGCAATTGAATATTTGTACTCCACTACACCCAATTCAAAACTATGACTTAATTAATAGATAGGAGTCTTTTAATGAAATGGTGGACCACGTCACCATGAGAGTTTTATCATTTCTCTACAACTTGCCAGAAACATTGGTATACCTTCTCATGTTTGGAGGAGTTGTTGCTAAACTTTTTCCATGGAAAAGTATGCATATTGGTAATAGATAGAGTATTCTTACCTGTTGCATCTAAACATTTGTACTCCATTACACCCAATTCAGAACTGTGACAAAATTAATAGATAGCAATCTTTTATTGAAATGATGGACCATATCACCATGGGAATTGTATAATTTATCCACAACTTGCCAAAAACATTGGTATACCTTCTCACGATTTGGAGGAGTTGTTGCGAAACTTTTTCCATGGAAAAGTATGTTTATTGGTAATAGACAGAGTATTCTTACCTGTTGCATTTGAACTTTTGTACTCCATTACACCCAATCCAAAACTGTGACTGAATTAATATATATGAGTCTTTTATTGAAATGGTGCACCACGTCACCATGAGAAATTTTATAATTTCTCCATAACTTGCCAAAAACATCAGTATACCTTCTCGTGATTTGGAGGAGTTGTTGCTAAACTTTTTCCATGGAAAAGTATGTATATTGGTAATAGACAGAGTATTCTTACCAGCTACATCTAAACATTTGTACTCCACTACACCCAATTCAAAACTGTGACTAAATTAATATAAGGATTATCCAATCAAATTAAAGATTCAACAAGTTTATAGTAAATACATCTAACAAGCACCTACTTCTAAATTCCATTGCTACATTAAGGAAGCAACTAAACAAATTAATCACAATTGTATCGAAACATCAAATTCAGTTGAGAAGAATCAACCATGGGAAAGGAAAGATACAAATTGCAAAAACTTAATACTTTGTTTGAATTGAGAGGGAAGGGAGGGGGAGTGGAGTAGAGTTGGCCAAAAATTAGGCGTAATTAGTAATTCATCCCATCTGCTATGCAGAACATATACCTATAATTTTTGTTACATACACATACATGGTTCAGAAGATTATATTATACATGTTATCACATCCTTCTATAAACCAGGGTATATAAGCCCACTAACAAACTTGAACAACTATTGCCATTGTTCCAATATGTCTACAAAAAGACCAGAGTATATAGAGCATATTTCAGCCTAGACCTCCTATAAAAACTATAGGCCATAGCAACTGTTTGCCATTGCTCCATCCACAGCAACAGTTTTGAGAACATCACTTTGTTCCCATCATCCTATCCAGCTTGACAGTTTGTCCAGGCCTTTCTTTTCATATGCTTTGGTTTCTTTCTCACTCTGTTTTGATCCATCTCTGCAACAACAACAACAACAACAACAACAACAACAACAACAAAAAAAAAAAAAAAAAAAACTCATTATTAAAGTATGGAATATTGTTATTGGTAAAGCATGAAATGGAACAATTAAAGTAGAACATAAAATTTTTATTCTAATTTTATCTTCTTCTTTTTAAATCTTTCAAATACACTAAAAGAGAAAATTTGAATTAAAAACAAAACTTTTATATAAAAAATAAATAAATAATATTAAAGCGCATATGAAATTGTCATTTTCTTAATTACTGTACTCTTCCATTTGAGAAAAAAAAAGTATTTTGAAGAGTCTGCTGCCATTCTGTATTCATTCTATTGTTAAAAAGTGTATTTAATTATTTATGAGAGAGGCAGCACGGGCTATAGGATGGGGGTTAGTGGGTGACAGTGAGAGGAAACTGGAAAGAGGAGCGAGATAACGTAAATGGAGGTGTTAAACTTGGTCAATTTGAGTTTTAAGTAATCTTAAATGAGGTGCCAATTTATAATGTTGTCAACTAACTATTAAGCAAGCTAGACACTCATAACATTGAAACTTATAAGGTAATTATGTTAGACACGTCAGTTTAACTAATTTTTTTATATCATAAATTAACTCAGCAATTTTAAAGAGATAGAAGTTTTTTAATGAAATGATGAACAAGTAACGTAAGTTTTTTAATGAAATTATGAACAAGTAACGTAGTCCATAATGAGAATTGTAAAATTTCTTCATATGCCAGAAACATCCATGTACCTTCTAGGGATTTGGAGGAGTTGTTGCTAAACTTTTTTTTATGGAAAAAGCATGTATACTGGTAATACTTAATAGGGAGTTGTTGTTGCTAAACTTTTTCCATGGAAAAAGTAATACTTAATAGGGAGTTGTTGCTAAACTTTTTCCATGGAAAAGTATGTATACTAGTAATAGATAGAGTATTCTTACTTGTTGCATTTGAACATTTGTACTCTACTACAGCCAGTTCAAAACTGTGACTAATTAATATAGGGATTATCCAATCAAATTAAAGATTAAATAAGTTTATAGTAGATACATCTAACAAGCACCTACTTAGAAATTCCATTGCTACATTAAGGAAGCAAGTAAACAAATTAAGATAGCCAGTCATAATTGTATTGAAACATCAAATTCAATTGAGAAGAATCAACCATGAGAAAGGAAAGGTACAAATTGCAAAAACTTAGTAATTCATCCCATCTGCAAAACATATACCTATAATTTTTGTTATAAAGACATATGCGGTTTAGAAGATTGTATTATACATGTTATCACATCCTTCTATAAACCAGGGTATATAGACCCACTAACAAACTTGAACAGCTATTGCCACTACTCCAATATTTCTACCAAACGACCAGGGTATACTGAGCATATTTCAGCCTAGACCTCCTATAAAAACTATAGTCCAGAGCAACTGTTTGCCATTGCTCCAACCACAGCAACAGTTGTGAGAACATCACTTTGCAACCACATCCTACCAGCTTGACAGTTTGTCCAACCCTTTCTTTTCATGTGCTATGGTTTCTTTCTCACTCTGTTTTGATCCATCTCTGCAACAAAAATGTCATTATTAACACCCTAGCAACAGCCAGACACATTTTCCTTACTGTTCTAAGTGACATTTTCAGGTGCTTCTTCTTGCTTTTCTTCACATCCCCATTAGGAAGCTTCTGTTCATCCATTTTGCCACCTTCCTCAGTGGTTGCCCTATTTTTCCTCTGCATATAATCAATATTACCTTATGCTCATCTATCGGTTGGAATAATGCCAATGATTGAAAGCGCAATCATCAATTAGAAACCAAAACGACAAATGGGATGATCCTCATTCAGAACAAATGTGAGAAAATCTTTCCCTTTTATTTAACCCATAAAAATGTATGAAGAACCACTAAAAGACTTTCCTTTTCCTATGTCTTTCAACAATTAAAAGACTCACGTGCCAGTTATAAAGCTGATAATAGAACTCAAATCGAAACACATGGAAGCAAGGAACCAAATGTAGGCTAAGTTTAGACAGACACAATGAAATTCAAAGTAAGAAATTTAAACAGATTTAACAGACTACTGAATCCATTGGATGTTAAAGGTTTTCTGGTTATAGGCAAAATTGGGATAGTTATGGTAACTGGCTACTTTGAGGGAGCCATCCTCCTTAGAGACAGAGATGGAGATAAAGACAGAGAGATGAGGGAAAAGAAAGAGCTAAGAACATTTTATTACTTCCATAATTCTGTACATGTTACAATTTCTCTTTAATAGTTTGCTCAGGTGCTCAACTGGTAATTACAGTTAATTAGTACCCTAACAACTTCTTAACCAACTAACCACTATAGTAACTGACGACACAGTAACTAACTTGCAACAAACACAACCCCATTGGATTGTAATTGTGAAGTCTAGATAACATTAAAATAGAAATCATGCAAGAGATTGTCTTAGTTGTAGATCACTTAATCTCTTATGATAGCGTGACTATTGGATCTTTGGCATATATAGTGGAAATCTAATCATTGTTCATGAAGCATAATCATCAACCAACCGCCAGTATATTATTTCCGATGAATTGAATCCAACCTCTTATGGTGCATGACTATTGGATCTTTAGCATATATAGTGGAAATTTAATCAATGTTCATGAAGCATAATCATTGATCAACTGCTAGTATATTATTTTCGATGAGTTGAATCCAATGCTGTAAGAGGCTATCATTTTTTTTTCTTTGAATTTTTTTTTTTTTATATATAACCCAATAAGAGTGACTTTGCCATTTTAGGGAATGAGATTCAACTGGTGCTCAGAAATTAAAACATAATTGAAACTTGAGCTCTGTAGTAAGTGATAGAATGCTTGTGAAGTTTACCACATAATGTCTCAACTCTCAAGGATCTTCTCGATTAATCTGCTTCTATTCTTTTATGTCATTAAATTATCCTGGTACATGATATTTATAATGCAAATCCCCAACTTTGCTTTTTGTTTTTTTTTTTTTTTTAATTTAATTTATTTATTTATTTATTTAAGGGGGGGGGGGGGACTTGCCACTTTTACACTCTTTATAGGGTAAAAAAAGAAAAACCAAAGACAATAACTTACACACACAAATATACAGGTAAAGGCAGAGTTCATGAGAGACATATATTACAGTAATAAAAATTGAAATCACCCAAGGAATATGCCAAAACAATGATCAAGTATAAGGTAAGGAGTAAAACAAAGGCCAATGGCAACAGACTCCAGTATCCTTTCAATGCCATTGAGAATAATTATTCAGTGGTGACTCGTATACATCCTCCAACACCATGATAATCTGTGCACAATTAGTTCTCTGTTGAAAAATAATCATTGCTTCTGCTGAGAACTATCCTGACCAGCAGCTACTGTTGGCAATGGCATTGACAGTGATTTTCCATATTTCCATTTGACATAACATACTCAAACCTACTACATTTTCCGAAAGGAAACAATTCACAGAATTCATCATTTGGGAAGCCAATTCAAGTTGATATCTTTTTCAGCCACCAATACTTCAAGATTAGAGAGTATTTCCTTGATAGGATCCCATAACTTGGCCCTCTCTTCATCACATACCACAAGCTTTAATTGCTCAAGATCCATTATTGATTCTGGAAATTGAGTACGCAATCTTAAGCACCCTTTCATGTTGAGCTCTTTTAAATTACACATCTCACCAATGTGTTTTGGCAATTTCATAATGCTTAGGCAGTCAGATATGTCTAGAATGCTTAACTTATGGAGGCTTCTGATTGAATCTGGTAGCTCTGACAAATCAGTACATGACCTAAGCCTTAACACTTCTAAATTCACCAACTTTCCAATTTCTTCTGGCAATGCAAACAACTTATGACAATTGGTGATGTTGAATTTTTTGAGGGGGGCAATATCACATAGCCCAATAGGGAATTCCTCCAAATCATTGCAATAATCAATATTTATCTCCGTCAAATTTGGCAATGCATCTGAAACTTGGATAGTACAATTCTCAAAAGCCTTGCCAATATTACACATAAACAAGGATATTTTTTTCACAGTCTTCAATGGTACATAGGTCTTGTAAAGGGAAGAAATTGAAACCTTCTCTAATCTAATTCTCTTTAAATTTGGTAAAGACCCAAGCAGTTGAAAATTGCTTATTTCAGAATGAAAGAAACCATAACTATTGATTATCAAAACCTTGAGTTCATCCATTTTCTCCGTAAACTCAGGTAAGGCATAATTCTGTGTCTGAAAATTTAGAACTAGAACCTCAACTTTGGGTGCTTGAATGTTGCACCAATTTGACAAGAAGAATTCATCTGCAAAAAGAATGGTATACAGTGTGACAAGCTATCAATATTATGTAGGTTACCTATTGTGTATGTGTGTGCCTTTGAAAGAGAGAAAATGTGCCTACCAGTTGAGATAGATAATAAGCGAGCATTAAAGAGTTGCTGTTTTTGTTCCGTCCACCACTTTGGTGGATTGTTTTTACTTATGTTGATAATCAATCTTTGCCTTTGTTCTCTAAGCCCCTGGCTGCCCTGATACATAGCAAGCTCTCTAAGAATATCATGTTGTGTGACAAAGTCTTCATTGTAATAGTTATTGACCTCACTTGCATCTTTCCTGATTAATGGGCAAAGCTTAGAACATATTGTAATTCTTCAATCTTCACATATAAATAATATATATTCCACTATCATCCAGCAAAACCAAGAATATATTGACATAACCAAGGGAAATCTACACTATCAGTTTCAATCTACGATAAATGAATTCAAGTGTTTGCCTGACAAGCAGCAAAAGGGTATAGACTAATAAAAGTTGAAACCCCCTTCTATTCCTGGGTAGGGTAGTTGGAAACTCTAGTTTGGCATCACTTTCCTTCTTTCTAGCTCTTTGTAGCAATCCAATTTCAATGGTAAAAAAAAAAAAAAAAAATCATAAATTGGCCAGACATGTAAAATAAACTAAAACCATAATAATATTATATTAATTGCCATCATTAGTTAATTAAACCATAAGACATGATAAAATATTTGGGCCTATGGTTGGGTATAGAGTTATAACTTATTACTACTAGCACCAATCATATGAAGAGATCACGCTACAAGAAAATCATATTTTCGAAATAATAAGCTAGCATACCTTGACATCACAAGGCTAGCCAAATTTCGATTGGTGAGTTCTTGCAAATTGGCAATGGCTTGGATGCCATCTTCATCTAGTTCATATAATTCTGCCCACATATCAATGAAGGCAGCAGCAGGGATCCTTTGGTCTTCAGGAAATGAACCAAGGTCCATGAAACAGTTTTTGAAGATGACCTTGTCATCAGGAAATTCTATACTATTTTGAAGCTGATCAAGTAGCACAGTATCAGAATTGAAAAAAAATTGTCCATCAGACCAATTCATTAGTCTACTGTGCCATACTTCTGCCTTCTGCCTACACAGTGAGCCACCAATCACTTTAAGGACCAGTGGGAACCCCGCACAACCTCTTACTATCTGCAATTAAAGGAACTAAAGAAATTTAGTTATTGATTGGAGGTTACAGGGTAATTTTTGCAAAGATTTTAATAATCTAAACCACCCTAATTGTTTGGAAATTTGAAAACGTTGTTTGGTGACAAATTTTTTCCCCTTCTTATTGGTCTAGTTTTGGAGACAGTTGGGTTATTGGAAAACAAACAAGCAAGGCTTAAATGTACGTGTAGCCGTGTAGGTATGACAACATAATTTTGGCTGGTACATAAGGTATTATGTAAGACAAAATACCTTTTTGATATCTTCTTCTGGTGGAATATAAGAGCTCCCCTCTTTCAGGGATGCTGAATGACGAAAAAGAGTCATCGCATCTCCATCATTTAGCGGTTTTAAGTGATATGTAAATTCAAATCTTGGAAATGCAGTTCTTGATGTAACCAAAATCTTGTAATCTGGAATATCAAACTTAAACTTCTCAAGAAGGGATTCTGATCCAAGCCATACATCATCCAGGATCAATAATATAGGATCAGGTCCAATATTATTCAGCAATTGTGGCAGATTGTCAATTGCATCTTCATCACTTTGAAATTGAAACCCAAGCCACAAACTCTTATAATTAAATAGGTTTTGTACAATGAGCTTCACGTTGGGAGTTTTTGAAACAGTGACAAAGAGAATATTTTCCTTAAATGTGCCTAGCCAACCAGACACAATGTAGTTAGAAACTTGCCATGGAGGCACATTTCAAGGCTCACAACATTACACACAGAAATATTATTAGATCTACAAGGGGGATTGCTGAAATGATCATCCTGGTCCTTTTTAACTAATAAAACGCTATCATTTATGCAAATGTGACATCATCTAGCGGGTTATTATTTTTAATTCTTGTGCTGATTAGGAATCTAAATCACACATATGCATAAATGACATTATTTCATTGGTTGAGAGATTGGTTGGGAGGACCACTTTAGCAATCCTCTTGGTGAACCTAATAATTTCTCCAAATACACGTGCTAGCACCATAAATAACTTCAACAACATGCAAATTACCAACACTTTTTATAACACTTGCCAAGTAAAATTAGACATACACATACACAAAAGAAAAGAAAATAAAAGAAATGGAAGTACCCTTAATTTCTTCATCCTGACAAAGCATTTTCGCCAATGTGGTTTTCCCACATCCTCCAGGAGCAGTCAATAGAAGCAGCTGCACCTCCTTCTTCAACAGCAGCGTCTTCAACTCCTTTATTGGCATATCCAACCCAACTATTAAATCTTGGGGTCCAGCAACCCCGTGGCTCGACCCCGTTGGTGTCTCCACGACCCTGAACGAACCCATTCTCTTGCTAATACTGATCACCGTTTCTAAAGTCCTCAACCCATTCCTTGTGTTATGTACTTGCAAATCGACCTGACAGAACCTGACGATTTCGTCTTCCAACTCTTTAAGCTTTGGGGAGTAATATACTTTGAAAAGGTAGTTCCACCAAGGGATTTTCGAGCACTTGCGAACCAGGTTCTCTCCCTTTTTCATATGTTCAATCAAGCTCCTTGTTTCCACTTCTGGCAGTGTAAGTTGTTCGCTTAATCGTCCTATTTCGATGACCGTCGGCACCAGACGATCTAACGTGGATTCGAGGCGTTTAAGAATGGGTTTGAACAGACGGGCTCTGTCTACCACATACTTAACTACGACACGGAAATCCGCAAAGCCCTCTCCAAATGCTGCCCCAAGAGCAGCCCCTGCATAGTCCAAAGGCATGGCTTTGCTTTGTTTCTTGTTTCGGGATGAATGAGAATTTTATTCAAACAAATGAAAGAATGCAACAAAGTACTAGTAAACTAAACTAGCAGTGCAACCTGAAAATTACAAAGCTAAAATCAACACTTATATACTGCAAAAACTATAAACATGGTACTGATAAGGATAATGAACAGAAAATACAAAGTGAAAGTAAACCCCCTTAAATTTCTTCTCAGTTTCTTTGTACTCGATCGTAAAGAAACGAAATAGAAAATACAAAGTGAATTTAAACGAAACCCTTCAATTTCCTCTCAGTTTCTTTGCGCTCATAAGGAAATCCGACAGAATATACAAAGTGAATCTCAGTTTCTCTGAGCTGATAAGGAAACGAAACAGAAAATACAAAGTTAAAAGTAAACCCTGCAATTTCTTCTCAGTACTTTCTTTATGCTTTTTTATTTTTTTGATAATCAGTACTTTCCATATGTTTCTTTGCACTAAAAGGCAGCAAAAGACAAAAATAAATTAAAATAAAGCAATCGATGTCTCTCGCGAACCAGGAAGGAAGTTTCCAAGTCTTATCGCAGATTGACTGACACCGTTGACTCTGGAAACTCCTTTGCATTGCATACAAAGGAAACATACTCACAGACCGTGTTCTTTTTTCTTCGTCATGAAATAGGAATAGCGTGTTACAACTTCCAAAAGTTAAAAGTTCACCCTCTAACCTTCACTATTTTTCACATTTGGAAGAGTTGTATTAGTTGGATAATCAAAGTTTTGCCATGGTACCAAATTTGTTGCTGTTTCATTATAGATCAATATTAGATTTATTTTTAAATTTTAGAAAAAACATTAATTAAATAAACTATCCCCTCTTTGACGAGAAAGCGAGTTAGTGTTTTTGGTTTGGCCACTCTTTTCTCAAAACCCATTTTCAATTTTGGACTGCCAATTCGCTCGCTTAACCAAATTCACTGACCCTCTCCTCTGCTTCAATATTACTTTACTTCCCCAGCTAGTATGGAGCTCTTTAATGGAAGGAATGGAAAGTCCATTCCTTTATTTAGGAGTTTTAATGGCTTTCCATTCCCTTGTTTGAGAGTTTACGCTCACGTAAAAGCATTTGGGGTTTTCATTTATAATCATTTCCCGAATATCTATGTCAATTGTGAGGGTATTTGTTGGAATATTTTTATATAAAATAATTTTAAAAAAAAATATTGATTAATTGTTGATTTAATTTTTATACGTTTTTTATATAATTTCATAACCTGCCTATGATGAGTTGGCTGATATAAGTACTAACTAAATAAATGTTGACACCCCCATTTTACAACCCGCATTTAACCTCACATAGAGGGTAAAAGGGTAATTTCACCTTGGAAATATGCATCTTGATTTTGGTTACTAGATCCTTAATCTCATTTCATCAAAATGATCTTGATGTTGTAACGATCAAATCGATTGGTTATAAGCCCTAATCGGACCATCAAATTGAAAGTTATCATCAAATCAAGTTCTAATGGCCGAGATGCACTATCACAAATTGAGTCCGACTATATGTGATTATGAACAATTGATTTCAATTTTTTATAAGTATAATCAATTTAAGATCGATGGTGTGTCATAATTTGATTGGTTAGGACTACATTTTATGGTAAGATTGCACACACCTAATTAACTAGATAGTTAAACATTAATTATTCAATGAGTAATTTGTGCAATTATATTTTAATTAGGTAAATTTGGAACCAATTAAGTCTGAAATGGGAGTGATTGGAGCCATTTAATGTTAATTGGGAGCTAATTTGGGACCTATTAATGTTAATTATGCTGAAATCATTTTCTAACAAATGACCTCTGCTCACCATTTCATCGATGTCTCTCAAAATATTTTGAATCTGTGAATGAGGTTAATTTTCCCAGAAACTAGACATCCAGGGCTTCAATTTAAGTAAAAGAATGAGACAATTCTGATCAGATTTAAGTCAGATATGATTTTTCAAAGTTAGCTCTATAGACTGTTACAGCAACTACGGAAAAACCAAATTTTGGCTTGCTCCTCACTCCCACCAATCTCTCTATTTAATGCACCAGATTTTCCCCAAGGCTAAAATGAGGTCTAGGTTCATGATTCTTTGTCAACCCTCATTAAATGGCCTTCCATTCATATTTCCTCCACCACTACTATATAAACCCTCATTTTCCTTCATTCTAAAGACACACCAAAAAAAAAAACTCCCTCTCTTGAGTTCTAGTGAAGTTGAGTAGTCTTGTCATATCTTGGTCTTCTTGAGACTCAAGGTATTGAGTGAGACTCAATCTTCCTCTCCTAACTCTTCTTTTCCTCCACCCTTAGGACCTCTACCAAGAGTCTCCTCCTCCACCATATGGATCTTGCATGAAGGTATAATATCTTTCCCTAATTTGTTTTCTGTGTTGTCATGATGAGAATTTAGGATTAAAGCAAGATAGTAACTATTTAAATTCTCTTGAATATGTTTGAATGTTCTTAAATGTTCTTATGTGTTCTTCATATGTTCTTATGTGTTATTCACATGTTCATACATAACACTAGTTCTAATCTTAAATCCATATCAAAAATATGAAAAACATGTTTGTTTAATAATTCTTTCAAATCCTTAAATCTAGGGTATCACAATCCACACACATTCACTAGAATTTATTTTTCAATCCAAATGAAATACTTAATAAATTGAATTAGGGTTTATCACATGCACACACTTTAAATTTAACATGCAAATTAATCGATAACATATTGGATTATATGATATGAATGTTGACCATCATAGTCTAGAAGACCGGTTTCACCGGGTAAGGTGGGTGCCTAACACCTTCCCACCTTGTAACATAGCCTCCAAACTTAGATCAAGGGTTAGTAGATCAAATGCTTATCCATGTAATTTTCGATTTTTAGATTGTAACTACGAAACAAAGCCATGTACTTTATCTTAGATTGTATTTAGGACCAAAGCTGTGTAATTTCCTATGATCAATGTAAATTCAATTTCAAATAAATAAAATGAGGAATTTTTCAATTTTGGTTTTCTTATTTATTCCAATAATTAAATAAGTGGCGACTCCATTGTAAAATCCTTAATCTAAAGGGGAAAATATAATCAGTCAAACCCATTTTGAGAGGCAATAACACGACTCCACTCATTCACATGGGTTTGGCCCAACATCCTAAAAAAGGGGGCCGAGGGTGCGGTCTTTCACAATGAATCTTAATAGTTTAATGTATATAGCAATAATCCTTGTCAAATACATTTCCTTATAAAATGTTTTCTTTTCATATGCTTTGATGGCGTTTTAATATGGGAGTTATTGGTATAAATACTTATTGGGAAATGCTAACGGATGCCCTTAGATAAATGGTTAACAATTCATTTATAAAAAGTTTTATGGGAAAAAAAAAAAAAACCAATTAATGTTTTGATAACTTTTTTCATTTCCCATAAAAGTGGCGTAAAAACTTTCCTACAATAGATTGTTAATCATTGCCCTAAGGGCATTCGTTAGCATGACCCATAACTATTTACTATTTGATTTTGCAAGGAAGTCAAACCAACGTTAAAATGTCATTAAAGACAATTTCAATGGGTATGGCTTATTTAGTCTATATATATATATATATATATATATATTTTGCAGCCAACATTTCCGAATTTGATATAAGAAAATCAATTTTCTAATGGGCACCATTTTCATGTAAAAAGAAAACTCCCTTCCTATATACTATATTTTTGGGTAAAAGAAAAGTATTATTGAGAGTTTCCTATCCTACAAGCGGTGTAGGCTTGTAAGGATTATCAGCGAAGGTGGCTAGGTTGTAGTATTCCGGGGGCAGCACGCACAATGTTTTAGTCTACAACACTAGAAACCTCGTAAACGCGTGTATCATCTCAAAACAGTGACATGGTCCACGTCTCAACACCGCCATCTAAAAACATATAAGAATTGATGGTAAATTGCTTCTTGTTATGAGATTACTTTAAAGTACCATCAAGGTAACATCTCTCCATTATTCTCTAATTTTATGGTAAATCAAATTTATGTGAAATTTAATCATTTATATGATATTTTAAATGTAATGAAATTCAATATTTATCAATTATTGTTCTTAGGAACAACAGGTATTGCGGATGCCTAGAACATGTTTGATAAAATGGTTGAACCTAAACCATGATTTGCTCTTGGAACACAATGATATTTGGCTATGCAAATGTGGGAAAGCTTAAAGAGGCTAGAAAGTGTAGGAAAATAAGGCTAAATAAACAAGTTTTGATTCAACAATACAAACCCTAAAAATTAGCAATTGTAAAAAGTAAATAGATAGAGTTAGAAAGATCTCACAAACTATAAAATCACGCAAAATGCGTTGTCTTTAAAGGTTGATTCGAGCCACCCGATGTAAAACTCGATGTGAATGGCTCTCTTGGCCGAACAACCCCCCAAGATTAGACTATAGTGATTTCTTCAAGTTGATCACACACTCAAGCAAGAAGAACTAAGAACAACCTTAATTTGCCTTTCCTTTGTTGAGGACTCTTTTTTCGGCCCACATGGCATTACTTCATTGGCAACCCATGCCACATCAACATATTATTGATTTTTTGGGTAAATCTCTTTAAAACCCAAAATAAGCTCATATCTCATTCAACTACATGGATTGGGCTCACATGGCCCCCAAGATCCTTACTTCAAGAGGCGGATTCATGGTCCACATTTCCTTTTCATCAATTAGGATCATAACCCCACAACATCATCAACATCAACATATGGATCAGGTTTAAGCAGCTTTTTCAACAAGAACCCATATTTACACAAAATGACAACAAAACTCGAGATATGTCATCTCATCTTCGACTTATGATCCAAGCTCATAAGTCACTTTGGGGAAACTTTGGGAGTTGTGGTTTGGAGGGCTAAGAGGTATGTTCAGTAAAGCTCCAACGGTTTAAAGTTGATAAAAGAAACATGTTACTTAGCTTGTCTTTTCCAACTCCCTGAACTCTAATGAGTCCGTGTGTAGCGGGTAACATATGGTAAGCATCTCTTATCACGTAGCACTTAAAATGATAAAATTCCCCCATTGCTCTTTTCTTAAAGCTTAATATTCATCATATGACAAATACTCAATATCTCCAGCCATCTAAATGCTGAGAAAATAACTGTTCATTTAATCCCCAGCTGTTGCTATATAAATTTAGAAACTTCATTATATTATTCTACATAAATCTTATTACTACTTTCAGCTAAAATCCAACTTAAACACACGGCCTAATCTAATTGGCTATCTTTAATCTCCAACTATATAAAAAATATTCATGATATCTCTAATACCCAGCTGCTGTCTGCCACAATCAGACCATATATTTCTTTGCCAGCTACCAAAGCAGAGCATTAAATGCTCTTCTTACTCACCAACATTAATTCACAACACAATGAGACCTTAACTAGATCTCTAAAACTTCATTAACTTTCAACCAATCCTTCTATTACTTGCTAAAAATGTGTTGTAATGGAACCTTGGACCAAAAACACAAACACCCAAAAAAGGAAACATTTCCAGCTGAACCCCAACAGTGTATTCAGCATTTGACACCTGGCTGGAAGTGATATCATTAGCCATTTAATGCTGAAATCCCAGCAACCAGCTGCTATACCCAAAATAGCAAGATACCCTTGAAAGAGATCTTACCATTTTTCAGCCAAATCCATGAAATGATCTCTCCAGCAGTCTGAAATCACCTAGCTGACCTCATCTGCTTCTACCCAAAGAAACAACTGTCTTATGACAGCTGTCACAGCTATCTCATGATAGCTGTCACAGCTTTTCCTGACAACTGGGACAACTTTTTCAGAATAGATGTAACAGCTGACCCAGCAGCCTGAGCATTACTAATTTTTCCACATTTGGTTAAAACCAAAACCAACTAAAGAAATTACCTTTCTCTTGTTAAAATACCTTCCTTTTCTGCTACTCTTGCCCCTGCAACTCTTACCCAAAACAGCAAGAACACCTTAAAGCTAAACATACCATTTTTGGTCAAATCTTAAGATGGATTTTTTGAAGATTCATTGCTAGTTGGAACAGATTTTGGCTGATATTCTTTGCTAAAATACCCCCTTAAACTCAGCTCTAAAGGGGACCCTTCATCAACACCTCAAAGGGGGACACCAATGGAGGAAAACTCTCTCATAAACTTCTCTCTCCCTCTAATTATCTTCTTAAGCTCTTAATGAAGTACTAAGTTTCTGAGTTTTTTAGTTTCCAAATTAGGAACTAAACTCTTCATAAGCCCTCATACATCCTCTAGTAGAAACACCCAGCAGCTTTGCTAAATACACTACAACACTATTACTCTCTTATTCTCATTATCTCACTCTCCATATTCTGAAAATACATATATCTTGCTGCCCATATCTCTAAACATCTCTTTCTTCACTTCTCTTACACAATCTCATACACACTTACTACACAATTACATATAACACACCACAACTCTTCTAAGCTCCACTCTCATACTCTCTCACTCTAAAATCCTACTGTTTTGCTGCCCATAAACACATCTCTATACTCTTTTCTTACAAAATCTTTCCTCTTGGAAAGCAATCTCTACTACTTCTCCAGCAGTAAATCCTAGCAGCATTGCTAAACACACTACAACACTATTACCCCTCTCATACTCATTCTCTTACTCTCCATATTCAGAAAATACATCTATCTTACTGCTCCTATCTCCAAATACCTAAACACATTTCCATACTCTTCTCTTACAAAATCTTTCCTCTTGGAAAGCAATCTTTACAACTTCTCTAGTAGTTTTAATCTCATATTTTTACTATCTTTAACCTCCACGTCTCTCATACTTCCATATATCATACATATTACAAATACTACATCCCACAAAACATCTATATCTTTTACCATCTCCACACTTCTCAAGAGATATCAAACACTCATACTAAAAGCCCTTCTCATGGAAGGCATGAATTTCTATTACTAAAACCCTTCTCCTAGAAGGCACCAAGATCTTATATCAAAGCCCTTCTCTTAGAAGGCACAATTACTTCTTACAAAAGCCCTTCCCTTAAAAGGCACAAATACTCCATACAAAAGCCCTTCTCATGGAAGGCAATACTATTCATAACTTCACAACAATTAAAAGAGCATTGTCAAGGGGAAAACTTATTTAAGTGCATGATAAGAGGGGCAAGTTTAACCAGCCCCTACACACAGTTGGACATACTCTCTCTCCCTCCAGTTGCACCTATTTTTCCCCCTCAATCTTGAAGTTATCATGGCAAACTGCCTCCCTACCGCTGGGGTCACTCTGTTGGGATATTATCAACTCACAGAAGCTGTACAGCTAGAGCTACAAACCATATAAAGATAAGTGACTTTACTTCCTTATCTTTAAATTTAAATAATTGAGTATATGATTACTTCACATTTAAATACATATTATTTTATTCCCACTACTATTACAATTATTAGCCAAGGCTTAAACTCATTTAAATGCATGATATGAGAGGCAAGCTTAACTAGCCTCTACTGCTGGAATCCTATTAACTCATTGATGCTACACAGCTAGAGCTATAAACCATACAAAGATAAGTGACGTTGCTTCCATATCTTTAAATTTACATCATTGAGTACATGATTACTTTACTTCTAAATAAATACCACCTTATTTCAACTGTTATTACAACTACTAATCAAAGCTATTATATCAAACGCATATTATATATTTATTCGACCATTATCGTGATTCTTAGACTTTGGCTTTAATGGTTTTGTAGGCTTAAAAATACACCGGTAGCCATTGGACCACGTGGCCCAATGTTGAGTTCCAGAGGCAACTCCCCAAAAAGAACCCAGGCCTAGTAAGGTCATCCCTCCAACGGACCACACGTGGCCAAGGAATATAAAAAGGCCCCCGAACATCCTTAAAACTAAAAATTGATGCTGAAATTTTCAATGGAGATGAGCAGAAAAATAGAGCAAAACAGAGGGGGAGAGGCGGCTGTGTAGCTGAAAAAAACTGAAGAGAATAAAAAAGGGAATAGAGAGTTTTATAAGCCAACTAATGAGAGGACTTATGGGTTGCAACGGTCACTGTGCAAGCCCAACAGGCAGCACATTAAATGCCCTCAATGGGCTGCCTGGTTAATGCCCAACGAGCTGAATTGAATTGGGCTAAAAGTGAAAAGAAAGGAAAAAAGGTACAACCCAAGAGAGATAGAGATAAGCCTAAATCCAACCCAAGCCCAACTTGAACCCTTAGCCCATTATCTTCCAAGCTATCACTTAAGTTGTGCTATGGTTTATAAACACACATGAAAACTCATCTCTAACCAATGTGGGACACAAGCACAGTTTAAGTGTTTGAAACACACATACTCCAACAATCCCCCACATGTTACAAACACTAAACTAGGAAAGACAATAAACTCAAGAAGGCATGCATCAATATGGTACCATAAGGTTTTAACCGTACTTAGGATAAATAAGCAAGAACTACTATACAATGGTAGAGTTAGACTCTTTTAACTAAACTATTAGATAACCAAACTTACCACCCATATACATTTCTTTACCAAGGTTGTTCCATAAGCGGGTTGGCGCCTTATACAGGCCATGCGCCACTGGGTTTAATGAGAGCTTTAGAGACCTACCCAAGTCTCATAAGAAGCAGCACAACTTCCACTCCCACATAGGTGGCATCCATCAAGAGTATGTGCAATACACCCCATCCCAACAGGTAGGGACTATGGATCCATTGAGAGTTAGAGCTCAACCTCCAACAATTTGCAACTTAGCACTATCTCACACCATAGGGATGGACTCATCACTAATCTCCTCAATGAGATAGCGAAATACATAATAATTAACAGTGCCCATATGAACCACAAATGACCTCTACCCATTAACCCCTGCATGGAATCAACCATCATAGAGGTTGGGCATTGGCCATAGTGTCACAATTTGGGTATCAATCCTATCCCCCTCGATGTCTCACTCACTAGCCTTCTTGCTAGTGGCTTGGTCAAAGGATCAGCCAAATTCCTTTCTGACCTCACAAAGTCCAAGGACATTACACCATTATCAATGAGTTGCCTCACAATATTATGCCTCAATCGGATATGTCGACTTTTCCCATGATAGATTTTGCTCTTAGCATGTGCTATGGTAGCCTGGCAATCACAATATATGTAAATAGAGGCAGTAGAGTTAGTATACAATGGTATATTAATTAACAAACTCCTAAGCCACTCTACTTAGGACCCAGCCTTCTCTAAGGCTACTAACTCTGATTCCATGGTGGATCTCACTATGCAAGTCTGTTTAGATGATTTCCAAGAGACAGCCCCTCTAGCTAGTGTGAACACATATCCACTAGTGAGCTTTACCTCATCTGTATCAGAGATCCAATTAGCATCACAATATCCTTCTAATATAGCAAGATAACCACAATATGACAAACCATAATCAAAAGTACCCTTTAAATATCTTAACAATCTTAATATTGCATCCCAATGTTCAATACTAGGATTATAAGTATATCTACTCAATCTAACAATAGCATATGCAATATTAGGGCGAGTACAGTTTGTCAAAAACATTAAACCATCAATGATTTGTGCATATTTATCTTGTGAAACATTATCACCACAATTTTTAAATAAGTGCACCTTTGAGTCAAAAGGAGTAGACATAGGTGACATATCAAAATGTTCAAACTTTTTAAGAATTTTCTCTACATAGTGAGATTGTGATAGCGTAATGCAATCATTATCTCTAAAGATCTTGATGCCCAAGATTATATTTGCCTCACCTAAATCTTTCATATCAAAATTAGAGGTAAGAAAGTATTTAGTATCATGCACAACATCAAGGCTAGTTCCAAATATAAGCAAGTCATCAACATATAAACATAAAATAACACCTTCATTATTAATAAACTTGCTATATATGCATTTATTGGCACCATTGATCACATACCCATGTGTAAGCATAACATTATCAAATTTTTCATGCCATTGTTTAGGTGCTTGTTTTAAACCATATAAAGATTTAACCAACTTACAAACTTTATATTCTTGTCCAAGAACTACATAACCCTCAGGTTGCTCCATATAAATCTCTTCTTCTAAATCACCATTTAGAGAAGCGGTTTTAACATCTATTTGATGTACTACAAGTTTGTGAATAGAAGTAATGAAAAATAAAATTTTAATAGATGCAATTCCAGTAACTGGAGAATAAGTGTCAAAATAATCCACATTATGTTTTTGCTTATAGCCCTTGGCTACTAAGCGAGCTTTAAACTTATCAATTGTACCATCCGGTTTTAATTTCCTTTTAAACACCCATTTGCAACCAATAGGTTTAACCTTAGGTGGAAGCTCAACTAATTCCCAAGTATGATTAGACATAATAGATTCTAATTCATTATTAATTGCTTCCAACCAAAAAGGTGCATCTACGGATTTAATTGCATCATAGTAACTTACAAGTTCATCTTCAACGACATAGGTAAGAAAATCGTTACCGTAATCCTTTTCCTTCCTAGCTCGCTTACTCCTTCTTATTTCTTGCACATCATCAACAAAGTTATTAGAAATTTCAATAGAATCATGCAATTCTTTTTCCTTCTTTTTCAAAGGAAACACATGCTCAAAGAATATGGCATTTTTGGATTCAATAAAAGTGTATGATTCTAATATATTACTTTTGATGACAAGAAATCTATAGCATGAACTATTACAAGCATAGCCAATAAACACACAATCACATGTCCTAGAACCAAGTTTTCTCCTTTTAGGCTCGGGTAGCATGACCTTAGCCAAGCACCCCCACACTTTGAGATATTCCAAGTTAGGTTTACGCCCTTCCCAAAGTTCATAAGGAGTTTTGCCAGTTTTCTTATGAGGTACCTTATTTTGAATATGGCAAGCCAAAAGAATGGCCTCCTCCCACATGTTGGAGAACTAACAAGCATAGCATTCATCATCTCTTTAAGAGTTCTATTTTTCCTTTTGGCTATTCCATTAGATTCCGGTGAATAAGGTGGAGTGACCTCATGTATTATGCCATTTTGTTCACAAAATTCCTTAAAAGGATTAGACTCATATTCACCAGCTCTATCAGTTCTAAGTCTTTTAATCCTTTTATTCTTTTGGTTCTCAACTTCACTTTTGTACTTTATAAACATCTCCAAAGCTTCATCCTTGGTTCTTAGTAAATAAAGTTTAGTGAATCTAGAGTGGTCATCAGCAAAGATCTCATAAAATCTTTTACCACCTCTAGCCATGGTATGTTTTAAATCACCCAAGTCACTATGTACCAATCCAAGAAGCTAGGTTTCTCTTGTTATGGATTTACAAGGTTTCTTGGTGATTTTAGTTTCGGCATAAATTTCACATTTGTCCATATTAGCTTCACTTAGTGAGTTAATAATTCCACATTCTTTCACTTTCTTTATATAGCCAAGATTTACATGTCCAAGTCTACCATGCCAAACATCAATGGAATCAACTAAGTAAGCACAAGAAGATGAACCTTTTTCATTAATAACTTGATCAACATTAAATACAAAGAGACCTTCATCATCATAGCCCTTACCAACAAAGAGACCTTTATTCTTTTGGTTCTCAACTTCACTTTTATACTTTATAAACATCTCCAAAGCTTCATCCTTGGTTCTTAGTAAATAAAGTTTAGTGAATCTAGAGTGGTCATCAGCAAAGATCACATAAAATCTTTTACAACCTCTAGCCATGGTATGTTTTAAATCACCCAAGTCACTATGTACCAATCCAAGAAGCTAGGTTTCTCTTGTTATGGATTTACAAGGTTTCTTGGTGATTTTAGTTTCGGCATAAATTTCACATTTGTCCATATTAGCTTCACTTAGTGAGTTAATAATTCCACATTCTTTCACTTTCTTTATATAGTCAAGATTAACATGTCCAAGTCTACCATGCCAAACATCAATGGAATCAACTAAGTAAGCACAAGAAGATGAACCTTTTTCATTAATAACTTGATCAACATTAAATACAAAGAGACCTTCATCATCATAGCCCTTACCAACAAAGACTTTATTCTTAGTTAAAGTAACTATGCCACCATCAAATAAAACTTTAATACCGGCCTTACCAAACAAATGTACCGAAATGAAATTTTGTCGAAAGTGAGGAACATGAAGGACATTATTGAGTGAAAGAGTTTTATCAGAAGTTAGCTTCAAGAGTACCTTCCCTTTATCACTCACTGGCACGGACTTATTGTCCCCAACATAGACACATTCGGTGCCTTCTGCCATAGGAGTGTAGGAACTAAACTCCTCTTTGAATGCACCAATGTGTCTTGTGCAAGCCGAGTCAACTACCCATCCCTTCACTTTTGTCACAAAGTGTGCCTCACACACCACCACCGTAATGATCTCTTCGGTTTGCACCACATTTGCCTTATTTGATGTAGAGCCTTTGTTTTTGTTCTTATTGTTGTTGAAGTTGCCTCTTGCCCTACATGTTGCCGCATAATGAACTACTTTGCCACAAATAAAACAATTACCCTTTTTCTTTTGGATTTGAGGATTTGGGCCATTTTTATTATGAAATTTTCCTTTTCCCTTGAAATCATGTTTCTTATTATGTTGTGGAGGTCTAGAGGGTCCTCCCTCTACAACATTAGCCTTGGAAGTAAATTCCTTAGCTCTAGAAACATTTTCCGACATCCTATTTGTTTCTTCAATTTGAATATCAATGATAGTTTGTTGAATATTCAAATAGGTTCTATGGTGGCTATACCGGTGTTTATACTCTTTCCAAGAGTTCGGCAACTTAAATACAAGGCCATGAGCAATAAACCTCTCGGGTAAAACATCACCCTCTTTAGCTAGGTTGGATACTAATTTTTGAAAATTTTCAATTTGGCTAGAAACATTTTATTCCTCAACCATTTGAAAAGACATAAATTTAGCCGTAGTAAACTTTTTAGCACCCTCATCCTCAAACCCATAACAACCATTAAGTTCATCCCATAAATCTTTAGCACAAGTAAAATAACAATAATTATCAAACAACTTGTTAGATAAACTACACTTAATAGTATGAACACATAATTTATTTGTTTTTTTTTCCCACTTTGCTATATTTTTAGGATCATCTTCGGGTTTAGGCTCATAAAGAACCCGGTCAATTTCGGTAAATTCCAAGATGGGCAAAACCCTTTCTTTCCAACATTTAAAATTATTTCCATCAAAAGCCTCAAGCTTTGTAATTTCTGAAATGACCTTAAGAGAATCAACAACTTGTTTCTTCATTTTTAAAACACACTAATCAACCTTTAAAATTGTAGGAAAATAAGGCTAAATAAACAAGTTTTGATTTAACAATACAAACCCTAAAAATTAGCAATGCCAAAAAGTAAATAGATAGAGTTAGAAAAATCTCACAAACTATAGAATCACACAAAATGCGTTATCTTTAAAGGTTGATTCGTGCCACCCGGAGTAGAACTCGGTGTGATGGCTCTCTTGGCCGAACAACCCCCCAAGATTATACTATAGTTATTTCTTCAAGTTGATCACACACTCAAGCAAGAAGAACTAAGAACAACCTTAATTTGCCTTTCCTTAAAACTAAAAATTGATGCTAAAATTTTCAGTGGAGATGAGCAGAAAAACAGAGCAAAATAGAGGGGGAGAGGCAGTTGTGTAGCTGAAAAAAACTGAAGAGAATAAAGAGGGTTTTATAAGCCAACTAATGAGAGGACTTATGGGTTGCAACGGTCACTGTGCATGCCCAACGGGCAGCACATTAAATGCCCTCAATAGGCTGCCTGGTTAATGCCCAACGGGCTGAGCTGAATTGGGCTAAAAGGGAAAAGAAAGGAAAAAGGGTACAATCCAACCCAAGCCCAACTCTAACCCTTAGCTCTTTATCTTCCAAGTTGTCCCTTAAGTTGTGCTATGGTTTAGAAACACACATGAAAACTCATCTCTAACCAATGTGGGACACAAGCACAGTTTTAAGTGTTTGAAACACACATACTCCAACAGAAAGTTGGTTGATGAAATGCTGCAAAGAGATAATTTTTATTTTATCATGGTGCGTTCTCGGCCTACAGAGGCTTTGAAATTTTATGGAATGAGATTAAGACATTGGAATTCAAAATTGAGTCCTGCTTCAGATTCGTGGATATATAATGTGGAATGGATTGGATTTAGATGTGGCGGTTTTGGAGTGTTTATCAGCCATGTATGGGAATTGCGGGGAGTGTAGAGGAGACTAGGCAAAATTTTGACAAGATGGTGGATAGGGATGATGTATCTTGGACAGCAGTGATAGATAGATACTTGGAGGATGGGACTATGGAAGAGGGATTTTCTTTGTTCTCGATGTTGATGAGATTAGTGATTAGGCCTAATGATTTCAGGTTTTTTGGGTTTTTAAATGCTTGCTGATCATGTTGCAGAGGACTTGGGGCAAGCAAGTTTATGGGTACATGACACGGATAGGGTTTGATCCCCTTTCATTTGCAGCAAGTGATCTTGTTCATATGTATTCAAAGTGTGTGACTATTCAGAATGCAAAAAGGATATTTAAAGGGATGCCTTGACTGGATTTAGTTTCATGGACTTCTTGATTGTTGGAAATGCTCAAAATGGTCAACCGAATGAGGCTCTTAAGTTCTTCGAGTTACCTCTCAGATCAGGGTCCCAGCATGACCACATTACTTTTGTAGAGGTTCTTTCTACTTGTATCCATGCTTGATTGGTTTGATAAAGTAATTGAAGATTTCCACTTAATAAAGGAAAAGGGTGGATTAAAACATATAACAGATCGTTATGCTTGTACTACTGAGAATATTCTTAACCAAATGCCCATGAAACCTGATAAGATCTTATGGGCTTCTACTTGGTGGTTGTAGAATTCTTGAAAGCTTTGAATTGGTAAAGCATTCAGCAGAAGCATTATTTGAGATAGAACCTGAAAATGTAGCTTCTTATATGCCTTGGATATTGCTTGTATGTGGGGTCAAGTGGCAAAGGTTAGAAAGGCTATTGATGACATAGGGATGGTAAAGAAACCAGGTTTAAGTTGGATTGAGATTTAGAGAGAGGTGACCTGTGGTTTAAAATTGTCGAGGGCAAAAATTTTTCCTTCCGACAAATAAGATTTATATTGGGTTGGAGGTCTAAACTAAAACTCAACGATGGGCTTGATGCGCGACCCAAAGGCTATCGGTGAAGATCCAAGAAATCCACTATATTTTATGTCTTGGGCTTAGATTGGAACTGATAAGACTGGCCCATGAACAATCCCTACAGCGGACACGTCAGCACGGTTAAAAAACATACTGTAAGAAATAACCCAGCAATAAAGTGTTTCTGCAGAAAACAACCCAACAGTAAGGTGTTTCTGCAGAAAATAGCCCAGCGGTAAAGTAAGACAAAACATGGTAAATCTCCAGCTGTTAGCTACTTCATAGATTAAGGAAAATATCTACACTTTCGGACTCATCATCCGTTAGCTCTAGAGAGGAGTCTTCTAATACAACAATATGAGGAAAAAATTCTATAGTAACAGTTACATTATAACCATTAATAGTAAATGAATAAGTAAATATCATGGGTTCCATAGTAACAAATAATGGAGAAAACTTAGTGTGAGATGAAGAGAGAGAGAGAGATCCCAGCTAGCGCAGCAAGATCATTATGGTGTCAAGACATGTTCATGAATATATAGTGAGTAATGAGAGATATTTCGGATAGTATGAGTAACGAGAGTCATTTGTGAGTAGTATGAGTAGTGAGTGTCATTTGTGAGTAGTATGAGTAGTGAGTGGGAGTGTATAGTAAGACTGCTGGGGCTTTCTGCTAGGGGTAGTTGAGTGTTTATGAGTAGAGCTATGAGCTGGGGAACTTAGTTTCTAGGCTTGAAACTAAGAACTCAGTGCTTTTTCAGAGCTTAGAGAAGGCCTTTTTATAGAAAGGTCAAGGAAAAGTCTTGGTGTGTAGCTTAGTGTGTTGTTGAAGCATTTAATGGAGAGTTCCATTTATATCAGGGTTTTTAAGGGGTGATTAGCAAATAATTTTTGTTAAATCTTTCTCAATCTTCTGAAAATCCTTAGAGAATCGTTCTAGGGATTTTAGCTAAGAGTAGTATGCTCAACTTTTAGAAGGTTCTTGTTGTTTTGGGCAATAACAACTAGGATTTTGGCTTAGCATTGAATGCTGATTAGCCTTGGCGATGGGATTAGAGCATGCTTTTAGGTTAATGATCTTGGTTATGCTGTAACTAGAATCAGAGCTCCCTAGGGCGGATTGGACCACCCCAAGCCAGGTGTCAACCTTGGAGCCCTTGCTGGGAACTCTGCTGGGATCCCCTTGGTGCCCTCCAAACCACATTTCCCTAAGTTTCCCCATTTGGGGTTCATGTGCTTGGTCCATGAACCAGAGAATACACATTTTTAGTATGAAAATGAGCTAATTCCATGTTGCTTCAGGAGCTTTAATGGCCTGATAATGGCTGCTCTTGATTTTTGACCAGCTGGGTTGGAGAAGGAAGAAGGGACAATTGGCTGAAGCTTTTCAGCTTTCTGTCACATCCATCTCAGCTTTATATCACATGAGAAATGATGGGATTTCAGCTTGTGAAGGAAGGATTCAACCCTTAAGGGACACTTGTCCTTCTTTGATTTGATTTAGACAAGTTGGGACTTGATGGGAAAGGCTCCAGCTGTTTGTGCTGAGATTTGGCTGGTCACTTCACGTAAGCTTTCAGCTACTGGATTCTGTGTGTGGGCTGGGCTGGTCCAGCTAGGCTTTGTAGTCAAGCTTCCTTTGGGCTTGGTCAACCCTACAAAAATGAATGGTTTTGCCATGGGTAACATACATGGGCTTTTGTAGTTAGTTGATTATGGAAAAATATGCATACTTCCCATAAAATTTTGTAAAAGAAATATTTTTTTGAGAGATGAGTAATTTGTATTTCCCTGAGTTAGGGACTTTAGCATATGTAAAATAGGTGTCGAAATAATATTTGATTTTGTAAATATGTGCCAAAATAGCATTTGGGATTTATGAAATAGTGCCAAATTAGTATTTCGGCTTTATGAAAATAGTGCCAAATTAGTATTTGAGCTTTATAAAATAGGTGTCAAATTAGTATTTGGGCTTTGTAAAATGATTTGAGATTTTGTAAAAACATTGTTTTGTAGCAACGGACTTAGTAGAAGTGTCGTATCGTAACGCGCTTAGTAAGAGTGCCGTGTAGCAACGGGCTTTAGAGATGCCGTATCGTAGCGAGCTTTAGAGGTGCCGAATCATGCCAATCTTTAGAGGTGCCGTGTAGCAACGAGCTTTAAAGGTGTCGGATCGTACCGGGCTTTAGAGATACCGTGTAGTAACGGGCTTTAGAGGTGCTGGATCGTACCGGGCTTTAGAGGTGCTGGATTGTATTGGGCTTTAGAGATGTCGTGTAGCAACGGGTTTTAGAGGTGCCGAATCGTACCAGGCTTTAGAGATGCCGGATCGTACCGGGTTTTAGGGGTGCCATGTAGCAACGGGCTTTAAAGGTGCTGGATCGTACTGGGCTTTAGAGGTACCGTGTAGCAATGGGCTTAGTAAATGGTGTCGTGTAGCAACGGGCTTAGTAAATGGTATTGTTGGGCCCTATTGGGCTTCGCCCACAAGTAAAATGATTTTGGGCTTTTTGTGGAGATTTTGTAATTTTGTGGCTTGATTTTGGTAGTAATGTGATAAGTATTATTTGTGGAAAATCTAAGTTGGATAATATGGGTAATATCTATGAGAGGGCCCAAGGTAATTTATGGAGCTTTATATAGGAAATATTTGTGGGAGCCCAATATCATGGAGAATATTTAAGTAATATGTAGGAAATATTTATGTGGGCTTAGAATAATTTATGGGCTTGTGTGGGTATCTTTTTGTGAGTGGGCTAATGAAATTAAGGCCCGAAAATTTGTACCTCAACAAAAATTATGCTAATGGTTGTATGTGCAGGCTTCTCTCTCCTAGGCTATCACAGTGAGAAGCTTGCCGTTGCATTTGGAATCATTTCAACTCCACCATAAACAACAATCAAGCTTTTAAAAATTTAAGAAATTGTGTAGATTGCCATAGTGACTTTAAATTTATTTCATACACTGTTCAAAGAAAAATAATTGAAAAGGAGTTGTTTATATGACTATTCCTTTTTTCCCTAATAAGACTCGTTGCTGCTTCCTTGAGACTGTTGGGAGTTGTCCAATGGTGGATCCACAAGTATGAAATTTTATTATATTTGGGCTAAATTCTTTAGTTGAGTTAAAAAATACTGAAATAGATATTAGAAATTAGAAATATAAGCCCTAAAATGCAATAAAAATGATAAATATTCAAAAGTCTTATTCAGTCTAGATTGGTTCTATTTGGTCCACTAAAGTTTTATTCGATCCAATTTGGTCCACTCGATCTTAATCAGTCCACATTGGACCTATTCATGCACATTGGTCCTATTCGGTGCATTCTGTTCACTTTGATTTACTTCAGGAGCCATTTGGTCCACATTGGTCCTATTCGGTCCATTTTGTTCACTTTGGTTCTATTCGGTCCATTATGTCCACTTTGGTCCTATTCAGTCCATATTTCTCCTAATCAGTCCACTCTGTCCACTTCAGTCCTATTCGGTCCATTTGTTCTTATTCGGCCCAATTGGTTTTATTTGGTCCATTTATCCTCTTCGGTCCAATTTGGTCCTATTTAGTACATTCAATCCACTAAAGTTTATACGATCCAATTTGGTCCTCACTCAGTCTTATTCAGTCCACATTGGACCTATTTGGTCCATATTGGTCCTATTCAGCGCATTTTGTCCACTTTGATTTACTTCAGTCCTATTTGGGCCATTTGGTCCACATTGGTCCTATTTGGTCCATTTTGTTCACTTTTGTTCTATTCAGTCCATTTTGTCCACTTCGGTCTCATTCAGTCCACATTGCTCCTAATTGGTCCAGTCTGTCCACTTCGGTTCTATTCGGTCTACTTCGGTCCAATATGTCCACATCGGTCCTATTTTGTCCATTAGTTCTTATTCGGTCTATTCAGTCCTATTCGGTCCACCTTATTCCTGTTACTATGATATATAAACCTTCTCTACATGGATTTTCATTCATCATTTCTGATTATTAGTTCACTTCCTATTTGGATAAAAGCGACCATCAAGGTGTAGCTTTATTTGTGCTCCTACATTTTTATGGTTTTCACGTCCGGTTGTCAAACTATAAGCCAAATATACAAGTTGGATAGAGAGAAAAAAAAGTTTTACATACTTTAGCCAATTTACAAATAAAAATCTACTGCACACCCTTGGTGTAATAGTCACTCTACAAGTATAAGTGTTTGTGAGGTGTGAGGGATAAAGACCGGAGTTCAAGTTTTTAGGAGGGAGTTTTACACACATGTACATTTAGATTAAACTAGAGTAGAATTTCTATCTTGTATTAAAAAAAAAAATCATTACATTTTATTATACTCATCGATTAACGTATGTTATGTCTGATTTTTTATTTTAAATTTTGGTTACTTGGAAAAAAAGGTATGAAATGTTGTTATTAGTGAAGCATAAAATGGAATTTAAAGGGACACAAAAGATTTTTATTCTAATTTTATCTTTCCTTTTTCTTTCAATCTTTCAAATAAACCAAAAGAAAAAAATTGAAAAAAAAACAAAACAAAAAAAGCTTTTGAAAAAAATTAAATAATATTAAAAAACTGATGAAACTTTCTTTTATTTGATTACTGTACCCTTCCATGTGAGAGAGAACATATTTTGAAGAGAGAGGGAAGAGTACGAACTATGGAGATAACGTAAATGGTGGTGTTAAACTCAATTTGAGTTTTGAGTCATCTCAAATGACCAGTAGATTGTGTCAATTTATAATGTTGCCACCTAGCGGTTTGGAGGAGTTGTAGTTAAAAACTTTTTCCATGGAAAAGTATGTACATTGGTAAAGACAAAGTTTGCCTACAAACTCCCACCAAAACTGTGGTTGAACAGAGTATTCTTACCTACAGCATCTGAACATTTGTACTCCATTTACACCCAATCAAATTAAAGACTCAACACAAGTTTATAGTAGATACATCTAACAAGCACCTACTTCGAAATTCCATTGCTACATTAAGCAAGCAACTAAAAAAATTAAGATAACCAGTCGCTAGTGTATTGAAACATCAAATTCGTGGAAAAGAATCAACCAGAAGAAAGGAAAGAAACAAATTGCAAAAACTTATAGTAATTCATCCCATCTGCTATGCAGAACATATACCTATAATTTTGTTCCATACACATACGCGGTTCAAAAGATTATATTATACATGTTATCACATCCTTCTATAAACCAGGTTATATAGACCCACTAACAAACTTGGACAGCTATTGCCACAGCTACAATATTTATACAAAAAGACCAGGGTATACAGAGCACATTTAAGCCTAGTCCTCCTATAAAAACTATAGGCCATGGCAACTGTATGCCATTGCTCCAACCACAGCAACAGTTGTGAGAACATCACTCTGTTCCCATCACCCTATCCAGCTTGACAGTTTGTCCAGCCCTTTCTTTTCATGTGCTATGGTTTCTTTCTCACTCTGTTTTGATCCGTGTGCCAAAAAAAAAAAAAAATCATTATTAACACCCTGGCAACAACCAGCCACATTCTCCTTGCTGTTCTAAGTGATATTTTCTCCATGAAGAACAATCATTGCTTCTGCTGAGACTATCTTGACTAGCAGCTACTATTTTTAACAATTCTCAGAAACCATTATTTGGGAAGCCAGTTCAAGTTGATATCTATTTTAGCCACCTCCACTTTAAGTTCGGAGAGGAATTCCTTGATCGGCTCCCATAACTTGGCCCTCTCTTTGTCACATACCACAAGCATTAATTGCTCAAGATCTATTGTTGATTCTGGCAATGGATTACGCAAACTCAAGAAATCTTTCATATTGAGAACTTTTAAATTACACAACTCACCAATGTGTTTTGGCAACTTACTAATACTTAGGCAATCTGATATGTCAAGAATGCGTAATTTAATGAGGCCTCTGATTGACTCGGGCAAGTCTGCCAATTCAGTACAAAACCTAAAGCTTAGCACTTCTAAATTCACTAGCTTTCCAATTCCTTCAGGTAGTGCTGCCAACTTATGACAATTGGTGATGCTGAGTTTTCTTAGGTGGAAAATATCACATAGCCCAACAGGCAATTCCACCGAATCATTGCAATAGTCAATGCTTATCTCTATTAGATTTGGCAATGCATTTGAAACCTGGATAGTAGGGGTGTGCATGGGTCGGATTATGGTAATTTTTTGACCAAACCCACCATGATGGGTCAAAAAAAATTCAATCCAACCCAACCCATCACATGGGTTCAACTCGACCCAACCCGACCCATGGGTTGGACAATTTTTTTTATTTCTATTATTAAATTGAGCCAAAAAAAAAAAAATCACATTTACCACCTAAATTGATAAACAAAATATACATTAATATATAAACTAATATTTCAACTCAATTATCCAACTGAGATAATAAACAAAATATATATGAACTATTGAACTAGTGTCCTAAGTTCTTAACTCAATTATAAACAAAATATATGTAACTGAGTCAGTAAACAAAATATACAGAACTAGCATCCTAAGTTCCTGAGCCAGTTATAAACAAAATATATCAAGAGTTTATAAACAAAATATACAGAACTTGTTCTACGAATGGATTTCAAAAGAATTCTATAATAGTCCCACTCAGAACTAAAATATCCAAGCTATCCAGATTCCAGCATTCCAATTTCCAACTAATCTTCCTCTTCCACTGTTATGGTGCTTTGAGATGCAAACTCCGAGACAAATAAAAAAAACAATAAATTATAAAGTGAAATTTCAAAACCCAAAAGACTTATATGACAATTTAAAAATTACAGTCATAAAAAAAAAAAAAAAATACTTAGTTGAAAAATTACCTGATTCAAGACTCTCATAGGATTTAACTTCTTCCATTGCTTCTTGAAGATCAATTACATCAGTAGCTCTTAACCAATTCTGAGCACAAATCAACATTTCAACTGTGTTAGGCAATAAAGAGCTTCGAAATGTATCCAACACACGACCCCCAGTACTAAATGCGAACTCAAACGCAACTGTGGAGAGAGGAATGGCTAACACATCACGAGCTACTTTTGAGAGAAGCCGATATTTTGAGGAATTCACCTTCCACCAATTCAAAATACAAAAATTTGGAGAATCCTCTTCCACACAATCAGCCAAATATCTTTCCACCTCTGACTTACTTTCCAAACTATCCATTGCCAAATGCTTCTTATAAATAGATTTCACCAATGTGTGAGGATCTTGTATAGGTCTAGGCTCAACATTGCTTGAAGAAGAGCCATCTTGACCTTGCCCATTTGAATACCCATCACAATTACAATAGTGCTCATACATACGAACAAGAGTCTTTTTCACCTTTTTTGTCATGTCATCTGCCACTGCCCCTGAATTCCATTTGGCAAACCAAAAATTTACAAACCTCAACTTGTACCTTGGGTCTAGTACAACAGCAACAAACATCATCAAATTAAGCCTCTCAATGTCCCCCCAATACTTTTCAAATTTTTCATGCATTTCCCTTGCCATCATACTCAAAAGAGGATCATCACTTTCACACAAGTTTGTCAATTCAATCTTCATCACACAAAGTTCATGAAAAAATACATTAGATGTGACATATAGAGAACCAGAAAATCGTAATGTAACTTCATAAAACAACTTCAAAAATTTCACAAATACCTTCACATTATCCCAATCCTTAAAATCAGGTGGTCCTAATATTTTTTTCCCACTTCCATCATCCAAAAAGTAACGAATATATTGTGCATCATTAACACGTAATCTTTCAAATGCCCTTTGAAATTTTTCTGCATTCTCTAGCATCATGTAGGTCGAGTTCCATCTAGTTGGAACATCAAGACATACACAACCCTTGCTAGCAATCTTCACTTTTTCCACACATGCTTTAAACTTATCATACCTAGATGGAGAGGACCTCACATACCTTACTGCATTACGGACTTTAACAATTGACTCATGAAGGCTTTTCAAACCTTTCATCACAATAAGATTCACAATGTGTGCACAACATCTCATGTGCATAAACTCACCATTCAAGATAGAAACACCCCCACTCTTTAGTTATCCTATCCAAGTAGGTTACTATCCCACTGTTAGAGGCTGCATTGTCAACTGTGAGGGTGAAAATTTTATCAATGCCCCAACTAAGCAACAATGACTCCACTACCTTTCCAATGGTTTCACCTTTGTGATTAGGGACTTGACGAAAATTTAAAATTCTTTTGTGATATTGCCAATCATCATCAATGAAATGGGCAGTAAGGCACATGTAATTAATATTTTGGATTGAAGTCCAAGTGTCAGTGGTGAGAGAAATCCTTTGAGTAGATTTTTTTAAAAATATTTTCAATCTATCCCTCTCTATTGAATAAAGTCTTATACAATCTCTCGCAACAGTGGTGCGAGTTGGAACAATGAACCTAGGCTGCAACACATTACTATAATACCTAAACCCTTCATGCTCAACAAATTTAAATGACAATTCATCCACAATAATCATCCTAGCGAGTGCTTCCCTACACATGCTCTCATTGTAACTTACAACAATAAGACTATTACTATTAGCACCCTCCGCATCATCACTCCTTTTAGGTTTAAAAGCTAAAGTCATTTGAGTTTTATCCTGCTTATTCTTTTTACCATAAGTATATTTTTTACACCAAGATTCCAAATGAGTTCTTAAGTTAGTAGTGCCATAAGTTTTTGACCCAGCAGCATAAGTTTTACCACAATACTTACATTCAGCTCTCTCACCTTCTAATAAGATGAAGTGACCCCATACATATGACGTCTGGTTAGGTTTTTTTATACCTTCTGCTTCTATGGAAGGGAGATTTGAGGCAACAGTACTAGTGTCTGCTGTCGCCATTTGAGGAGCCTCATTTGCAGGAGTGGATGCCACTGGAACCTCATTTGTGCCGCATTGAGTTTCAGATACCATCTATAAATATAAATATATTTAAAAAAAAAAACCAAAAGATTAGAATAATGTAACTACTTAAAGATAAGACAAATAATACTGATGACTAAACAATAATAGTAAAAACAATAGGAAGAGGGCCAGACAAATACAAACCTAAAAAGCAAGATAAAGAGAAAGGGACACAGTAACTCCACAAGAGAAAATACTTTACGGTAAGAAATACACCTGTATGTTAAGACAAAGCAAAAACATTTAAAAATCAGCCAAAACAAATTAAGAAATCAACGAAGTAAAAGCTAAACATTGATCCACCACAGCAAGAGAGATAAACAGATAGAGTGAGTGAGAGAGAGAAAATATTGAGAAACTTTACCTAAGACTGGAAGAGATAACTACCACCGGAAAGATAGAAATACCGCCGAGGTAGTGATGATAGATGATGGACGGTAGTGACTCAGCAGAGGGAGAGTGTGTTGAAGTTCAAATGGGAGTGAAATGTGACTAACTGACTATGTGAGAAACTGAGAAGGGAGAGGAAGAGAGAGGCGGCATATTATTCCTTAGGTTTGTCATTTGTGTGTCTGGAAACTAATAGAATGTTATGTATGATAGGAAGAAACCAAGTGCTGGACAGCTGGTTTTTGAATTTTTTATTATTAATTATATAATATATTTAAATATATATTAAAACAATTAATAGTTATAAGATTTTCTATTATATAATATATATGATAGTATTAGTAGGAACCGAAGAATCAGGAAGTGCTCTAAAGGCTGATTTTTTGTTAACGAATTGAAATGGAACTAAACAGTAAACACTCTCCAGTCATAGTTTTCAAAAGTGCTCTAAAGGCTGATTTTTTTGTTAAGGAATTGAAATGGAACTAAACAGTAAACACTCTCCAGTCATAGTTTTCAAAATAGTAAATAGTAATCCGAAGTACAAGTTGAAACGTTTGGGAAGCATATCACTTTTTTCTATGCTACTTTATCATGTCAATTTGCAGCTGTCATCAGAAGTCAGAAAACTCAGAACTCATGTGAATTGCAGAGTATAGTGTTACACGTTAAGCATTCCACTTTATTAGCTGGTTTTTGAATTTTTTATTATTAATTATATAAAATATTTAAATATATATTAAAACAACACATAGCCATTGGATTTTTTATTATATAATATATATACATATATATATATATATATATGATAGTATTAGTCATAGTCTCCAAAGTACAAGTTGTATACGTTTGGGAAGCATTTCACTTTTTTCTATGTTATGAGTTATCATGTCAATTTGCAGCAATTATCAGAAGTCAGACTCAGGGAACTCAGAACTGATGTGAATTGCAGAGTATGGTGTTACACGTTAAGCAGTACAGCTAGTTTTTTTTTTTTTTTTTTTTTTTTAATTATTAAATATATTTTAAATATATATTAAATATAGGCGGGTCGGGTCGGATTTGACGGGTTTATAATTTTATGACCCAAACCCAACCCGACCCACTATAAAAAAAAATTTTGTAATCCAACCTAACCCACCAAACCTTAAAATCCGACCCAATCCGATGGGTCGGGTTGGATCGGATCGGGTTTGACGGGTCGGTGGGTTTTTTGCACACCCCTACTGGATAGTATAGTTCTCAAAAGCCTTATCAATGTTACACATAAACAAGGATATTTTCTTCAAACTCTTCAATGGTACATGGGTCTTGCAAAGGGAAGAAATTGAAACCTTCTCTAATCTTATTCTCTTTAAATTGAGAAGAGACCCAAGCAGTTGAAAATTGCTTATTTCGGCATGAAAGAAACCATAATTAGTGACCATCAAAACCTTGAGTTCATCCATTTTCTCCACAAATTCAGGTAAGGTGTAATTCTTTGTTTGAAAATTTAGAACTAGAACCTCGACTTTGGGTGCTTGAATGTTGCACCAACTTGATGAGAACAATTCATTTGCAAAAAAAATGGTATATGGTGTGATAGACCTTCAATATTATGTAGGTTACATATTTTATATGTTTGTATCTTTGATAGAGAGAAAATGTGCCAACCAGTTGATATAGATAATAAGCGAGCATTAATCAGTTGTTGTTTCTGTTCCGTCCACCACTTTGGTAGTTTGTTTTCACTTATGTTCATAATCAGCCTTGCCCTTTGTTCTATAGTTTCCTGACTACTCTCATGCATAGCAAGCTCTCTAAGAATATCATATTGCGTGACGAAGGGTCCGTTTGGATACAGCTGAAAATTGAAAACTGAAACTGAAAACTGAAAAACACTGTAGCGAAATAATTTTTAAATGTATGAATAGTATCGTGGGACCCATTTTTAATGAAAAAGTTGCTGAAAAGTGAAATTTGTGGGTCCGTGAACAGTACACGATGTGCTGTGATTGGTCCAAAAAAATTTAAAAAGTCAAAGTTTGTGGCTATTGTTCATTGAACAGTGCATGAACAGTAGCCGCTTGTGGGAAAATCGCGTGAAAAAAAAAAAAAAAAAAAAAAAAAAAAAAAAAAAAAAAAAAAAAAACTGAAAAACGCAAACGCGGATTGGGCAAAAAACGCCCAATCCAAACGCACTCGAAGTCTTCATTGTAATAGCTTTTGACCTCACTTGCATCTTTTCTGGTGAACGGACAAAATTTAAAGTTTAGAATATAGTCAAGTATTTCAGTCTTCACATATGAAAAATATATGCTCCATTATTTTCCAACAAAATTAAGAATATAATGACATAGCCAAGGGAAACAACACCATTAGTTTTCATCTACCATAATTGAATTCAAATGTTTGCTAGCCAAGCAACAAAAAGGTATAGACTAATAAAAGTTGAAATGCCCCTCTTGTCCTAGGTAGAGTAGTTGGAACACCTGATTGTTTCTAGATTTGTATAAGTTTCCTTCTTTATAGCTTCTTTAGTAATTACCTGTCATATCTATGATATGAAAAATCATAAATATGTCATCGACATGTCAAATAACCTATTATAACATATTATCAGTTGCCATCAAAAGCCAATTAAGTCATAAGAAAGACATGATAAAATATTTTGTGCCTTAGGCCAGGTATAGAGTTGTGGCATTATACAACCAGCAACTAGCAGTAATTATCTGAAGTAATCACACAACAATAAATCATATTATTGAAATAAAAAGCCAGCATACCTTGCCATGACAAGATTAGCCAAATTCCGAGTAGTGAGTTCTAGCAAATTGGCAATGGCATGGATGCCATCTTCGTCAAGTTCATATAATTCTGCCCACATATCTATGAGGGCAGCAGCATAAATCCTTTGGTCTTCAGGAAATGAACCTAGGTCCATGAAACAGTCTTTGATGACCTTGTCATCTTGAAATTCTAGGCTTTTTTGAAGTTGACCAAGCAGCTCGATATCAGAACTGCAAAAAAATTGACCACCAGACCATTTAGTTAGTCTACAGTGCCATTCCTCTTCAGACCGCCCACACAATGAGCTTCCAATCACTTTAAGAGCCAGTGGGAGCCCCCCACAGCCTTTTACTATCTGCAATTCAAGGAACCAAATAAACTCAGTTATTATCTGGAGGTTATAGGGGTAATATTGGCCAAGGCTTTAATTATCTAAACCACACTAATTATCCAGAAATTTGAAAGCATGTTTTGTGTAATATTGACAAAGTACGTTTTTGATATCTTCTTCAGGAATGTTAGACCACCCCCATCTTGCAGGGATGCTGAGTGACGAAAAAGAGTCATTGCATCTTTGTCATTTAGTGGGTTTAAGTTATATGTAAATTTATATCTTGGAAATGCAGTTCTTGAAGTAACCATAATCTTGTGATTTGGAATCTTAAACCCAAACTTTTCAGGAAGGGATTCTGATCCAAGCCAGACATCATCCAGGATTAACAATATAGGATCAGATCCAATATGTTCCAGCAGTTGTTGCAGTTGTTCTATTGCGTCTTCATCACTTTGAATTTCAAACATTGGCTGCAAACCCTTATGACTAAATAGGATTTGTACAATGACCTTCACGTTGGGAGTTTTTGAAACGTTGACAAAGAGAAAATTTTCCTTAAATGTGCCTATACAAACACAATGAAGTTAGAAAACTGCTATGGAGATACATTTCATATCTCATAACATTACACACAGAAACACAGATAATGGTCAAGTCATATGAACAGAATTTCCAATCCCAATCCCAATCCCAGCAAAGGGTAAGAAGTGGACAAAAGCAATTTGTGGGAAAAGCCACCAACTATGGAGATATGAGAATTATTTTGTTTTGTTTTGTTTTTTTTTTTTTTTGGTATTTTAAGCATCTTCTAACATGACATGTCAATTACTTCATATATATTAGAATAGTGGAAAAGAATACATGCGCCTGACCCTAGTTACTTTATTGTCATCCATTGTTAACTCTAAGATTTTGGGACTAAAGCTTGGTTTTTTTTGTAAAATTTCTTTTCTTATACTATTTTTCTCCGAAGTATAAAATATGCCAAAAATACTGCTACGGCGAGTGAAAGGGTCAAAAGTCAAAACAAAAGAAAGAACACAATTAGCCATGGTGTACCACATTTTACCTAGTGAGACAGATATATATATATATATATTTTTTTTTTCCAAACAGAAGTTCAATTTCCCATTACTCCAATTCCAATTATAGCCAAACATATGATATTCAACCAGTAGATTCATATCAGAATTCAAAAATGAAATTCTCTATGTATTTTGTTGTTGGTACTCCCTAACGGTTTACCATGAAAAGGACTTACATACTAGCACCATAATAACTTCAACAAAATGTGAAAAATACTTCTTCCTTAAACACTTGACAATTATAAAGTAAAATTACACAAACACAAAAATAGAGTGAGACTGTGAGAGTCAGAGAGATGGGAGTACCCTTAATTTCTTTATCCTGACAAAGCATTTTCACCAATGTGGTTTTCTTACATCCTCCAGGAGCAGTCAATAGAAGCAGCTGCACCTCCTCCTTCAACAGTAACGTCTTCAACTCCTTTATTGGCATATCAAACCCAACTGTAAAAACCGGGGGTTGACGAACCGCACATGATACCCTTGGTGTCTCCATGGACCTGGTCGAATCCATACTCTCCCGAATACCACTCACAATTTCTCTAGTCTCCAACACAGTCCTTGCACCATGTAATTGCAAATCAACCTGACAGAACCTCAAAATGTCTTCTTCCAACTTAGAAAGTTTGCTTGAGCACTTGACTATTAGAACCAAGTTCCACCATGGGATTTGCAAGCTATTGCGAACCAGCTCCCTACGCTTCGTCATTTCTTCGATCAAGCTTTGTGTATTCTCTACTGCGCGACCACGTTGTTGGTTTGATCGTTCTATATCTTCGACCGCTTGCGTCAAAAAATCTAACGTGGAGTCGAGGCGTTTAAGAATGTGTTTGAACTGACGGGCGTTTCTTATCACATCCTTAACTGTTGGCGTAACCACGTTAAGACCTGTCCAAATCCTGCCCCAAGAAGAGGCCCTGCAACGCTCAGAGGCATAACTTTGCTGCTGCTGCTGCTTCTTCTTCTTCTTCTTCTTCTTTCTTTAGGATGATGAATGAGAATTTTATCCAAACAAATGAAACAGTGCAAAACAGTACAAGTAAACTAACTAGCAGCGAATCTGATACAAGAATAACCACAAAGATGGGAATCAGTTGAGATCTCAAACCCTTCAATATCTTCTCAGTTTCTTTGTGCTGATAATAAGTAAACGGAACAGAAAATACAAAATATATAAAGTAAACTACTTATCGCAGATTGACTGACACCGTTGAGTTGGTGGAAGCTCCTGATTTGCATTGCATACAAAACATACCCACAGACCATTTTGTTTTTTTGTTTTTTTTTTCCTTCGTCAGTGAATAGCGAATTGCCAAAAATGGGCTAGGCCCAAAATAAAGAAGAAGAAGAAGAAAGATCTGGCTATCCCCGTGGACGTGAAAGTGGGTTTAGTGTTTGGTTGGGCCACTCTTTTTCTCAAAACCCAGTTTCAATTTTCGCTCGTTTCCTTTTTTTGGTACAATCGCTAGCGTAAGTAAATTCACCGACCACCCTCTGCTTCAATATACTCGGAAGTCGGACCTCATACATGATAATCGTTTCCCTGATATCTATGTTAATTGTGACGGTATTGTGGATGCCTAGAACATGTTTGATGAAATGGGGGGATTTTTTAGAAAATAACAACAAAATCCAAACAATATCATTAGTTAGGAAACGTTTTAAACTATTTTGGATTCTAGCAATTCGAGTTAAGCAGAGTCGATTTCTGGGTTTTTATATTTTATCATTTACCAGAAATCGAGTTGAAGGCTGTCGGTTTTCAAGCCTAGAAAACGAGTTTAATGAACTCGGTTTCCAGGCTTGGAAACCGACAGTATTGAACTCGATTTCCAGGCTTGAAAACCGAGTTCAATGAAGTTGGTTTCAAGGCTTTGAAAACAAGTTTAATAAACTCGTTTTTTAAGCTTAGAAACCGAGTCCTTTGGACTCGATTTCTTTGTGTCTCTCACTGCCACCTTTCAGTTCCATCAGTTCCCTGTGTCACCCCTCCCATCCCACTGCATCAGCTCCCCCCCACAGCAGCAACATCACGTGGGCATAACAGTCCCCCACAGCAGCATCCTTGGACAATTCACTGCCACTACAACTAGATATTGCTGCAAAATATTATATTAAAACTTGCCTTCCAAAGACAGATTAGGGGAATTCCCAATGCCTATATTTTTACTTGATTCTCTCCCATGCACCTGCATTTTGATTTGATTCATGACATTGCAAAGATGCTCTCACTATTTCTCCCATGCTCCCTTAGTAGTGGAAGCTGGTTCAATTTTGCAGTCGTCCATATTGCCTACAACATTGCTTCCCCAAACCGTAGGTTTTTGGAGGAAAGACAAGATTTTATGGGCTGCACAAATGGAAACCATGAATCACTGGCAGATAGATTTAATGCAGCAATGAGTTGAGATCAGAAATGAAGTTTATTAGACTATTTAATTATCTTTAAAGCAGACCAAAGTTTGACATGACAGATGAACTGAGTGTCTCTAGGACTGATGCCATTCTATGGTAGGAGACACAGACCAATCCTCAATTCTGTTGAGTGTATAACGTAACTAATGGCTATTTAAGAAGTGAAAGGCAGAAACAGAAGTTGGCCAACATTAGTTGCATTAGAAATCATACATCTAGCCTTGGGCCTGGTGGCAGGACATTTGCCATTTTTTTACCTTCTAAAACTTTATATTATGTAGGATGGGAAGATATAAGAAAACTTGTATTATGTAAACAAAGTTAACGTGCCACCAAAAAGAAACAAATGATAAAAAAGAAAAGACACCTTTTTAAAGTTTATAATGTTGCTTTCTGTGACTTTTATTCTTTACATATTTTATTTATTCCAGGAGATGACTTTTATTTAGAAGAGTATCGAGTTTTTTTTTTTTTTGATAAATAAATTAAAAGGTTTTTAAAACAGATAATAAACAATTAGAAGAGTATCAAGTTGATAACAAACAATTACACTAACCCTTTACAATGGATTTTCTGTCTTTATGACAATCCTGTTGCCCATGCATTAATCCTGATTTTTTAATGATATTTCCATCTTTCCCTTGAATATTCAAATGAATCAAATCTGCTGGAGATTTATAGTTTCCTTCAGGTTCTCCAATGTCAATCAAATGAGCATCAAATGCTATTGATTCACCAGATCTTATAGCTTCACCTTTATTCAGAAACCTGCTATCTATAAGTTTCCTGCTTGCATCATATAGCAACACCTGAAAAGGGACCGAAAAAGGAAGCTTATGCATCAATATGGACAGAACACCAGTGAAAGAAGAAAATAAAAGCAAGTCAATCTATGTACTCACTGCCAGCTTCAGTTCCATCAGTTCCCTGTGTCACCCCTCCCATCCCACAGCATCAGCTCTCCAAAGCAGCAACATCACGTGGGCATAACAGTTCCCCCACAGCAGCATCAGTCCCCAACCCTCCATGTGTCTGTGGGTCCCAGCTGGACTTGTCCTTCCTTGCCGTGGGGTCTCATAATTTCTCTGTATTGTGAATATGTTCTCCATATTCAGAAACACAGCTTCTATATTCACAAACTTCACTCAGCTCTTACCTCTATGAAACAAGCTCTCTAAACTCACTTGCACTCACAGACCTTGGACATCTCACACAACACTCTCAGGTAATATTTTTACAATATTGTGATTATTTGTTAGGTTTTTTTTTTTAAGAAAAATGTAGAACATATTAGGAAAAGTTTTGTTTTTCTTATTTGTTAGTGTGTAAATATTGTGATTAATTTATTTGTTAGTATATTGTGATTATTTGCTAGGTTTTTTTTTAAAGAAAAATTTATAACACATTAGGAAAACTTTTGTTTTTCTTATTTGTTAGTGTCAATATTGTGATTAATTTATTTGTTAGTATATTGTGAATAATTTGCTAGGTTTTTTTTAAAGAAAAATTTAGAACATATTAGGAAAAGTTTTGTTTTTCTTATTTGTTAGTGTGTAAATATTGTGATTAATTTATTTGTTAGTATATTGTGATTATTTGCTAGGTTTTTTTTTTTAAGAAAAATTTAAAACATATTAGGAAAAGTTTTGTTTTTCTTATTTGTTAGTGTAAATATTGTGATTAGTTTATTTGTTAGTATATTGTGATTATTTGCTAGGTTTTTTTTTTTGTAAGAAAAATTTAGAACATATTAGGAAAAGTTTTGTTTTTCTTATTTGTTAGTGTGTAAGTATTGTGATTAATTTATTTGTTAGTATATTGTGATTATTTCCTAGGTTTTTTATTTTTTAAAATTAATATTAGGACACATTTGTATAAGATCATGAATCTACTTAAGAAAAAATATCTATAATGACTAGTAATATTATGATTAATTATTGGGAATATTTAGTAAATAATTGTGATTAAATTACAACATATTGGGGAATTTTTTTTTTGTTAGTGTAAATATTGTGATTAAATTACAACATATTGGGGAATTTATTTATTTATTTTTTTGTTAGTGTAAATATTGTGATTAAATTATTTGCTAAGTTTTTTTTTAAGAAAGTTAATATTGTGATTATTGGGAATATTTAGTACCAAATATTGTGATTATTATGTGAAAATTTGAGTACTCTAGATATGCAATTTTTTCCTTTTTATTTTTATTTTTTCATTGAAGAGAATATATAAAGCTTTTTTGGCTAAAGGTTCGAAGCTCAAAATCTTATAAATCCAATTATTTATTTATTTTTTAAGGAAGTTGCAGCAGTAAAATTGTAACATGAAATGGTCATGACCATGACCATGAATGAATGTGTAAGGATGGTGCAGCACCAGCACGTATAGTTTGTGAAAAATTTACAAATATTTGGTGTTGTTACCGTTTGTAACATTCCAAGTTAGGAAAAAAGGAGCAGACTTTAAAAATAGAAAGAGAGCAAACGCTATCCATTTCCATAGCCCTTTAGGATTTTAGGGGATTAGAAGAAGGCAAAAAGAATGGAGTCATTGGGGATTTTTTTAGAAAATAACTACAAATATTGTGATTATTGGGAATATTTAGTACCAAATATTGTGATTATTATGTTATTACAACATATGGGAATATTCGTTTTGTTTGTTAGTGTAAATATTGTGATAATATGCTAAGTTTAAAAAAAAATTAATATTGTGATTAATTATTGGGAATATTTAGTACTAAATATTGTGATCAATTGTTAGGAATATTTAGTACTTTTAGGTCTTTCTCATGGATATGAAATGGATTATGAGTTTGATACCTAAGATAGTAGTCTTTTTACCATAAATTATTTCAAGATATATTTGTTTAAGATTTGTAACAAAGATTTCAATGGATAACTAGTTGGTATATAATATTTTTGTTCATCATAACTTATTTGAATGGGTTTTGAAAGTCATGCCCCTAGAATGATTTAGAATTTTTAAAGAATATGAAATTGGTAATGACTATTTTTGTAAGATTACTAAAGGTGAGTATATGCAAATTTGGTTGAGGTTAGTATTGTTGGCATTTCATACGCAAAGTTTTGTGATTGATGTTGATTGAACATTATAAATTTGTCACTAACACAATTACACTTGATGATCTATAGGTTGACAATGATCTATATAAATATATACTACGGTGGACCCCTTAGCAATGCCAACCCTTATGATGGAGTCTCATTTCAAGGTCCGGGTATCCAGTGCTACTATATGATGATACGCCGTAAGCTAAAGACCCTGAATGAGCTGAAAGTAAAAATTATGGAAGAGTTGCAAGTGAACCCTGCTTTGCATGACATACATATTACTTTCCGTTCTCCATATGAAGTCCTCAATCAATGCATTAATTACAGATATATGGCGATAACAGAGGACAAACATGTGAAATTCATGTTTAGTAAGATGGACAAATGGAAACAAGCAGCAGATTTTGAGTTGTACGTCACTTTGGAGCCGCGTGCAGAAGTTGGTGTAGAGGACGAAATTGTACAAACAACTACATCTCTACAGTTTGCAGTCCTAGATGATCGATGCACCACATTGGGAGGCTATACACCCTCTTTTCAAGAGACACCAGTAACAATTGAGAGCGAACCTGAAAATAGATATGAAGATCAATTTTGTACACATCAAGGTGAATCCTCTACAGTTCCAGTAGTTGAAGATGAAGATGAAGACGAAGACTATTCTGGGGAAGATAGTGAGGATAGAGATGAGTATGAAGAGAGGATTGACGATGGTGACTTTGACAGGGGTCTTGATGACCATGAAATTACTCCCATTTCTCATGTTGATGATATGCCTGAATGTGATGAAGATGATGAGGACGCTAATGCTAGAGTTCAGCATGTTACAAATACGACCCTTGTTTATGAACCTCCTGCCTCATCATTTTATGAAAATACTTGGGAAAATATGGTTGATCCTGAAGTTGGTCAGCAAGCATTTGCTTCTTCTTGGAATGCAGACATGAATTTTGCGAAAGGGTTGATTTTTGCTAATAAAAAGGCGGTGAGACGTGCATTAACAATTTACGCCGCAAAGCATAACAGAAACTTTGTGACTAGTAGGTCGACCACAAGTAGACTGTCTGTGAAATGCAGCGATGAATCATGCATGTGGTACGTTGGGGCAGTTATGAAGCCTGAACTCGGACTATGGATGGTCACATCTTATAGGGGTCCTCATAGTTGTATGCCCCTTGCCACGGCCCTTGATGGTAGAATGATGGATTGTAATTTTCTAGCAGAAGAATTTGTTCCATTGTTGAAAGAGAAACACACGGCAACAATTTATCACCTCAGACATTTCATTAAAGGGAAGTATTATGGGCATATTCTTTCTTACTATAAGATATGGGATGCGAAACAACGAGGTATTGCAAAGATATTTGGGGATTGGGAAGAGTCTTACCAAAGGTTGAGAAAGTTATTGTTAGCATATTGGGATCAAGAACCTGGCACCCGTTTCTGGTTTCACACCATACCCAGGGACGAGTTCGGTGATACAATATTGCGCTATATATTTTGGGCTTTCGCTCCATGCATTGCAGGATTCAAACATTGTAAGCCAGTGATCAGTATTGATGGGACCCATTTGTATGGTAAATATCGAGGAGTGTTGTTGATTGCAATGGCCACCGATGCCAACAACAAGGTTTTGCCTCTTGCCTTTGCCGTTGTGGACAAAGAGTCAGGTTCTAGTTGGGGGTGGTTTTTAGAACGCCTCAGGAATGCACTGGGGGATGTGATAGCAGATAAGGACATCTGCATAATTTCTGACCGACATAAGGGTATTCAAAGTGCAATTGCAAACTGGCCTAGACATGATGATGGACGACAACGAGTAGTTCACAGATATTGCCTTCGACATGTTGCTAGCAACTTCAACACGCATTTTCAGGATGCCACTTTAAAGTCATTAGCCTTAAAAGCGGGGTATGCTACTCAGGAATCTAAATTTGAGTTGTACATGCAACCTATCAAGGAAGCTGAGATCGAGGCCCTTAGGAAGAAACGGAGAACCGAGCAGCAGGAAAGTGCACCCGACTCATCCATCATGCCATACACATATCTAATGAACGAGGATCTAGACAAGTGGACCCAACTACATGATGGTGGATACCGTTATGGGGCTATGACAACCAATGTTTCGGAGTGCTTCAATGGAGTACTCAAAGGTGCCCGTGGCCTACCCATTGCTGCAATGGTTGAATTCACTCATTGCAAACTTGTTGCGTATTTCCATGATCGACACAAAGAAATTACTCGTGATCTCTCAAAGGACAAGGTATGGACTAAATATGCCTTAAAAATCTATGGACACAACCTACAAAAATCAATTTCACACCAAATAAATCCGTTTAATAATCTGAATGGTATATATCAAGTAATTACTTCATACAACATCTATAGCTCTGGAGGGGGAAACCATAGTTATGAAGTAAATGTAATGGCCAGAACATGTGGTTGTGGAAAGTGGCAAATGAGAAAGATCCCTTGTTCACATGCAATTAAAGCTCTTCAGTACTTGGGGCAAGATGCGACTGCATATATTGACCCATGTTATAGTTTGGTGAACGCCATTCACACCTACTCACATGCATTTTTGGTGCCAAAGTCAGATTCATTGTGGAGGGATATGGATGGTCCAAAGTGGGTGCCTGACCCAAAACTGTTGCGGGGCAAAGGTCGACCTGTGGCGTCTAGGATACGAAATGAGATGGATGGGGTCCGGCGAGAACCGGGAAGCCGGAGGCCAGATTCTGACTTGAGGGAGATTCAGCAAAAGCAGAGCTGTGGACTGTGTCATCAACATGGGCATAACCGTAGAAGATGTCCGCTTTCCCGTGGGGCTTCGACAAGCAGTAATAATCCAAACTAGGTAAGTGATGCTTTTATATAAAATGCCATGATTGTATCAATTAGCCAAGTTGCATAGATTAGTACGTATGTTTTGGGTTTTGGTATCTAACAACAATATTTGAATTTTTGCCAGGCATGCAAATACTCGAGTTTGGAATGGCATTGTAGATGTCAATTGGGGTTCTCTTTATTATGTGTTTGAACTTACTACTGGGTTGTATCCACACAATTATTATTTTGTTTGTCACTGAATGAACTTGTAATCGAAGTATTTTATATCCAATGTACCTGTTTCTAGATTGTGATATTATGACTGTTTAATTTTGTCTTTCAATTTTAAATCCCCACAATTTTGTAGTTTATATTGCTTACTACTCACTAGTTTAATTGTGATGATTGAATTAACTTACTGAAATGAACTTTAAACAGTACATATATATCCAGGCCAGGAACAAATTTTGTCAGAGTGATGTGTGACTTGGACGGTTAATTTTCAATGAATTAAAGGTAGCACTGTACCAAACTTCAACTTCAAACCTTACAGTTACAGACTACAGGACAAGCTAAATGGAGAATTGGGTTTTGGGAATCTCCATCCCCTTTTTCATATATGAACTAGTCTTGGCCTTGTTAATAGAATCTTTCACAATGTGATAAAGTGAAAGAACACCTATTGGTTATTGCTTAATATTGTCTTTTCTCAGCTGGACGGTACCACTGCCACATGGAGAAGAAGGGACAGCCATCGAGGTCAAGTAGAAAGCAATAAAAAAAAATTCAAGTTATCTCAGTAGAACTACTACCTTACTAAAGCCGCTGCCATAGACAAATAAAGTACGTAAAAACAAGATGAAAGAAATGATCCATATGCTAGCAGGACAGGTTGTGGTACTAGACCAAATTAGATGTGTTCAACAAGTGGGTGGTCCTTTTCTTTCCCAATATCCCTGGAAAATATTTTGTTTCTTCCCCTAATGTTTCATTGTAAATTTTAAGGTTGTTTTTTTCCTCCTATTATAGTTAATTATAGAAGACCAAAAAGAGAAATGGCAAGAGAGCTCCACGTAAATGCAATAGCCTCATTATTTAGGTAAAAAAATAAAAATAAAAATTTATTTTATTTTTTTGGGGAGAATATTATTTGTAAGGGTTCTTTTGCTCCCAAAAAAAAAACATAAAAAGCCTTTATTGAACCCAATGTTCACAATTCTTAACTATGATTTTTCCTGAATGCTATAGACACACACACATCCTTCCCTTCCCCTTCAAGGGGTAATATATATTGTCAATGAATTATCAACCCTTTGATTATTCGTGCTTTGAGCATTGATGCTACAACTTCCAATTGAAGCTTGGTCAGTACCATCAGTGCAATCATGCTCATTCATCAAAAAACAACCAAAAAGAGAAACAATAAACACCCCAAGGAAACACTTATTTCTGAAGACAGTCGTTAAAAATAACAATTTTTAAGTACACAGATGTAGTGCTTTAGTTGAACAATTTTTATACTGCTGTAACCGGCCGCAGTCATGATGCTTTGTGATACAATGAGCATATAAATAAACGTAAATATAATTTCCCTTTGCCCTGCATTATTGTATCGTATTAGTATTAAGTTTCTACTATTCTTTCCAATGTCTGACCAGAGTTTTCATTTATCATTACGAACATGCACGTATTTACATATTACCTACCTTTCTAATCAAAGCACTGCTGATTCAGTAATATTGCAGGAACCATTTGTCAACTGTTTTTTAAAGTATCGTTACTGCCAACCATTCTTTATTTATTGTAGTTTTCCAACTCATCTATCATTGGTAATAGTTGTGTTTCCCTCAATTTAAGAATGAGACAGTAAACAGAAATTTTATATGCGAAATATTAAGAAGAATGCAGCGTATCAGGTACAAGTAGCATTCAGGAATAAAAAAGCAAACACAAAAGCCAAGCAAACATATAACATAATCAAAGTCAAGGAGTTCACAACACCATGGTTGAGTCCCATCGTTATTTAAACAGACCATTGGGCTATTTTGAAGTTCCAAAACACCTAATCATGATGACTAATCAGCAGTCCAACTCTGCTCAACAATCTCACGTACTCTCCTATTATATTCACGTTTGTTCTCACTAAACATCCGTGCAGCTTCTGAATTTGCAGGAGAATTTGGGTTTGGGTCACAGAGCAATGACTGCAATCAGAAAATGACAATAGCTTTAAAACAAGAACTCAAGAGTAACATCATCATAAAACCAGAAAGCACATTTGCCAATTCTTTTCTATAAGAAATCAATATACATCATTGCATACTCTATCAATATACATATACAAAGAAGCATGCAAGCAAGTATTTATGTAAAATAACCACATAATAATACAATGGATCACCAACTCCAGTCCAAGCAGCACTTGCCAGATAAGGAATCAGGAACTAGTGAAATCAGAAATGCTAAGTGAAACTTCACAGTTCACAGGTCCATTTTGCTTTCAAATTTATAGATGGCACAAACAAAGAAATTTGTGAAGTGGTATAGCCAAAATGGATAGATGCTACACAGCTACACTATTGTTGCTTATAGTAGCCACTTTGCTTATATACCTTACTTTCTCACTATGGTACCGCTCCATCAACTCTTGAAAAGAATGTTTGTTGTTGATGGACTACTCTATATCAGCAAATGATGATGCACAGGCAATGAACTCCTTCACACGCTCTTGAAAAGGTGTATAATTAACTAATAGACGATCCAAAACGATAAAAGTAGATTCCACCACCTGTGTCATGGACTTGTGTTGAAGCAGATTCATTGATTCAAGATGGGTAAGAAGCTGATTTTGAAGAGGCAACACTGTCTGCTCAAGCACATCCACGTTTAAAGTTGTTACGCTACCTTTTAGCAAAACAGGAGGACTCTTGGGGATTGACAATTCACTCGAAGACTGAGCGTCACGACAAGATATTTGTGATGACGTCTCATCAAATTCAACAATTGAAGGGCTATGATGCAGGTCAGCAGAGCCTTCACAATTAGACACATCTTTATCTCGAGGAACAAATATGGAATCAAAATTAGGGAAAACACCTGCCAAAAATATGAATCAGAGTCACAACCAAAGATGAAAGAGGGAAAAAAAACCAAACAAATGGAATGTAATCTGTATTTACCACAAGAGAGAGGCCGAGGTGGAAGAACTAATAAACATCGAGGAGGAGGGAAAGCAAGCCGGCTCAACCAACCCAGAATATGAAGTCCTAAAACTTGACTTATACAATCTGTCACTGGAAGAAAAAATATATATATTAACAGATAACTGATAAGGGCAAGCAGCAAGTTAGTAAGAACAAAGCAAGAGAAACATAAACTATAAAGATACGGTGGGTGAGAGGGGGGGGGGGTTGGGCTGGGCAGGGCAGTAACTGTAGGATACATAGCAAATGTGTACATGCGCAAGAAAATACCTTCAGTACAAGTGTCTCCAGCAACAGTAATCTGCCTCCAGATCTCAGCCTGTCCGCAATGAATCTCCCATGCATCATATAATCCAAGTAACGACTTCATTCGGATAATCAATTATCAAATTTTTCTTAATCAACTGAAATGGAATCATCCCATTTTGGCAAGCACCATTCTCTCCATGAACCAATTGTCTCTGTACCACATTATTGGAAGTCGATGGGCCTTCACACACTCAAACACCACTCACAAATGGAACAAACCCACACTCTCAAAGCACGCAAAGAAAGATAGAATGGAGAGGGAAAAGGAAGAGAATTCTTCTTGTGTTCTTATATCTGTTCTTCACACTTGGTTTGCAATTAATGGAGGAAAACATGAATATATACTACACCATGCAACCTTAATTCTGACAGTATTAAATTATATAAACTTTAAAATTTTACTACTCCATTCAACTTGTTTACTATATTATTTGATGAATGAAATAAAGTCTCATAAATAAAATAAGTTGTTCATAAACACTGCAAACATTTCATTAGCAAGTTTCTTATTCTTTCAGTAAACCAGCACAGCGAAATGGACATATAAAGACATCACTAAAAAGTCATGTTTTCCGCCTCTCTCCTAATGGAATCAAAGAGTGCAGTAGATAAATAACGTTCTCCAGAGCTGGGGAAAATCACCTGCATAGCACACAAAATCAAAAGGAAACAGTTAAATAATTGGGTTAAACATATATATGCCGACAAGTATATTTTTCAAACTTTGAATTAGGTTAAAGAGTGGTAATAATTACACACAGTATGTATGGGACACCCGGACACACGATGCCATGTTAGCTGAAATTATGTTTTGAGAACACAATTTCAATAAAGATTGTGAAATTAAAAACACGATTTTACCATTTCACAAATATAACTTAAATTACAACAAATTGATCAATATTGTATACGATATTATGGCCACACAACCTGCAGCTAAGCAAAAGTGATGGACAGCTTGAAAATAAATATGGTATTCTACAACACTCTTCATCTCCTGGTTTTGGAAGACATGAAGAAATATGGATCCTAGAATGTGCAGTCAGGACTCCGTAGAGCATACAAAAGGAGTCATCCAAAACATATACATAAGAACGGTAAAAGTACCAAGAAAGAATAAAGAATTGAAGGTGCTAAACATTAACTAACCTTGTTGTCCTCCATTCATGATTGCACTTTCAACCGGTTCTACCCCATACACCTACATTTATACAGGAGAAAGTGGACCATTAGTATAAAGTATAAAATAATCTCTCTCTCTCTCTCTAAGAATCAAGCACACACACAAACGGACCTTAATCTCTGGGTTTTTCTCCTTCAGGAAATTCCCTGCACCAGTTATTGTACCCCCAGTCCCTATCCCTGAAACCAAAATATCAACTTTCCCTGCTGAAGAGCTCATCAGCCTTCTCAAAAGCACCATTAAGGCCCTTGGTAGGATCTGTAAGGTGCAACTCAGCTCCAAAAGCTAGGGACACAATTCTTCTCTCAATGCTATATGAAGCTGGCATGATAAGTATTAGTCTGTAACCCTTGACAGCTGCAATGAAAGCCAACCCAATGCCAGTATTGCCGCTTGTTATCTCCATGAGAATAGTCTTTTTCCATTATTCAAACATGTCCCGAATCAATGAAAAATATGTTAGTTCTATAATCTGGACTACATACATAGCAATATCTCATATACAATTAAATATAAGTATTAAAGAGAAACTAAAAAAAACAAAGAATTAAAAGTAGAAGTGAAAAACCCTGTAATATGAGCATTACAAATTTGCACAATCATGAAAAATAATATTGTTCCATTTTGCTTTTCACTGAGCCAATTCGAAGTAAAATGCATGCAATCCCACTACTAACAGAAAAGCCAAAAAATTTCATGTACGTGTAATTTCAGTTGAATTTTTTGGAGAGCTAAACAACAGAAAACTAAATATTCTGTAAAGCACTCTATATCTAAATACTTCAACTGAATAAAGACACAATTGATGTAACACAACATGTTACAGGCAAAAACATAGACTAAACAATATGAAAGTCTGGTTCAATATTTTAGTGGCAAAATGATTTCAGAAGTCTTTTGCTACAAGCCACAAGCCATTAGCCAGCAGTAGATCACTGACTAACTATAACAACATATTCATAGCCATTGATCATGATACAGGGTAAATTTATGCATGCAACTAATGATATTTATGTTCTAGCCTTCTCTGTAATAAAAAGAAGGTAAAAGTCTAAGCTGATATTCTAGTCATTCAACTAACAGAAATAAACAAGGCACCTCACTCATTTTTAACCCATGATAGGCTGCTCTGCTTTCCAGGAACGGCCAGTCAAAAAAATCACCATTGTACGTGACATAAATACCAGGCTTCACCTCTCGCATATGGGCAAACCACTGTCTAAGAAGCTCTACCTGCAAGAACAATCAGATCACTTAACAAAAATTATCCTGCATAAGCATCCTAAAGCAGTCTAGGAAACCTAATTGATATAAATGCACATGCATATTATATGGACAAACAATAAACACACGTGCTGGAACACAAACACATACACATGCAATATAAATGTATACCTAACTAAATACATGCATCTATACATACATATAAAGATTTGTGTATCATTACCTCATTTCTCTCATTTGTCACTTTAAAATACCCTTCAAATTCCGGTTTTGGAGTATACTCTAAGTCCTCTATGTCATCTCCAACACACTGAAAATAAACACAAAAAAGTTGCAGATATTTATTAGCAATTGCCAATGAAGGATTGAGTCTATCAACACAGAACAAAATCATGGCTAGGGGATCAATGAATAACAAGCAATGGCAATAATGGGGCTTACATAGATGCAAAAGAAATGAATAATAATTCATTTTCATCAGCAATCACTGGAGGAAATCAAACTTTTATGAACATATACTGGCCACAATCTTAAAAATCATTGATTTGGTTAATTAATTACAAAGGTAACATAATATTGGAACTCGAGAATATAACATCTGTTGTAACCAAGAGTAAATCATAGATATTATAAGGAGATAATCTTCAATGCTTGTCAATGAACTGAATTAGTATTACCAAAATAGTTAGGATATATTACTTATAAAAATAAAAATGAAGTTCCAAAAAGGAAAGCTCTGGCTGTCTATTTAAGATGACCCACCAAATAAATTTTTAAATAAAAGTTCCTGGAACAAGACAGCCAATTGAAAAGATATCTGGAAGGGGACAGCAAACATGTAACTTGGATCAATTTATCTCCAGGGTTCACTGACTAAACTAAATAACCTGATATACTATCCTTGCATGTATATGAAAGACTGGAGCAATAGAATAACATTTAGTTGAGATTTCAGGTTAAGCAAGAATACCAAGATGTATCATTTATACTGAAAGAAAAATGGTAGGAAGAAGGTTTCATTACCAATCTTGCAATACACCAACAAAACCCCTGTCCATGATCAAGGGAAGGTAGTTTGGTCCATTTGTATGGACCACATTCATGTTTTCTGCACCAATGTATCTCCCTCTCTCTCCCTCAACCCTAAACCCAAAAATAAAAGATTCCAAATCTTAAAGATTCCACCTGCTGATGCCACCCAACTAGTGAGATTAATGCTCAGAGGACGTCCAACCTTTCAACCTCCAGCTGTAAGTCTCTATTTTCAGCAGTGGAACTAGGCGTTTAGCTATTGGGTGGGAGGGCTAATTAGGGACAGAATTGTGTGTATCTATATATATAATATAAGAAAAGAAAAGTAAGTGCGTTTTTGGGGGAGCCACTTGTATACATAATTAAACTTTATCCTCAAATGTAAAGGAAAATTTAAAGCATTTAGAAAATCTTGGGGGAGCAATGGCCCCCTCAAGCTATAACATGTAATATGACTTACTTCCCAAGAGCTTTATGGTGCAGAACAAGTCCCAAACCAGTACCATCCATCCCTACATACATTCATACCAACAAAGTTTCAACATCCAGCAATTTTAAATATAAAAAATAAAAAAAAACTGACAACAATTTGCCTAATGTTTTAACCCACCAAAAAACACATTAAACATCAAAGAACAAAATCACTTAAAGAAAACCAAGAAACATATCCACTGAAATCTAGCATCAACACATATCTCGTAAACACAAAGCACAAAGCAAATTCAAAAGTAGAGAGTTGGATAAACTTTCCAACCAGGCATTAGTATTTCAATGTAAAATTTACAAAAATCAAAGACTTTGAAATATTATTAAAAAGAAAAGGGTTTTTAAGATAAACCCACATCAAATAATCAGGAATGTTTTGAAAGCATTAAAAGAATTAAATAAATAAAAAAATAGTGATTTCAGAGAGCGAGAGAGAGAGAGAGAGAGAGAGAGAACCTCTATGGGATGCTAATCCTAATGCATTTTACGCTTATGCTGTCTCGTATAGTGTCTGGTATGTGGGGGAGGGGGTACTGCATCTCCTTCGTGAGGCTCCTCACGTTGCTGCAAAAATGGAGTTACAACCAAACAATGGATTACATGAATTCCAAAACCAACCATAACAGTAGTTACTCAATATTTATTACATTAAATGACTTGTCATACCGTGGGGCCAGTGTTGTGTCCTGCTTTGTGACCACCAGTCCCACAAGGAGGTGCTTTTATTGTACGTTTAGGTCGACCTGGTAGGGGTGACTGTAACCCAACAACCTGCTCATTCTCAACATGCACAGCTGGTTGTTTTGCTTGACTCCCAACAACTGCGGGGGAGGATGGTGTAGCAAATGAAATGTGAGTGCCCGTACTCATGGGATCTATATGCAGTCTAGGAGTGGGCATGAATGACATGGAGTGACTATGGGGCGGTACATGGTCTATATGACGAATGTTGTACGATGGGGATTGCGTGTGCATGACAGGAGGGGTTTGATTGAAATCAGGGCCGAGATCAAAGGATGGTGGAGTAAATGAAAGATGAGCAGGATCAAAAAATGTATGTGAGGTGTGTGAAGGGATCTCGGGGTGAAAAGATGCATGAGTAGTGGGTAGAGAGATATCTAGGTTAGAAACTACATGAGCAGTATGTGGAGGGATCTCTGGGGAAGGAGATGCATGTGGAGGTGGAGGGAACTCTGGGGCAGGAGACGCACGTGGGGGTGGAGGGAGATCTGCCCTACTGACAACCTGATGGGATGCAGCACGCTGACCATGGCTATGGCTGGCACGAGTTGAGCTCGTGCTTGGTCGTCCAGTATCTTCTGGCGCTTCTGGATTTGCCCCATCGATATTTTCCAACGGAAGTCGAGCAGTTATACGGTGAAGGCGTTCCACTGTCTTAAGTACAGCTGAAATATGGTTGTACTCAAGACTGCCTACTGTATAAAGTCTCAACAACTTCTTGTGACTGGCAACCTGAAAGTAAATAAATACAATTAGTACATCATACTGAAGTTCCTGATACGCAACAAAAATTGAAAAGAAAGGTCAAAGCAATTACCATAATAATAAGTGAAGCCGAAGTGTGGTCGACGAACCTCCAAGTCACCCTATCGTACCAATCGAAGTATGGATGAGCAGGCGACATATCACCCTCTAGTCGTGCTCCAGGACATAGAGATCGTGCTCGAGTATTCCATACTCGGATATGGCCATAATGTCTGTCCCTCCAATTCACCTCCATCTTCCCCCTCAAGTCTATGGCATGAAGGGCTTCGTCAGTATCAACATATAGGGGGGGTTCTTGTACCATCCCGAACTGACGAACAACACGGTCCGGTGTATGTTTCTCTACTAGCCAGAAACATACAAGTGGTACCCTCGCCGTCCATACATCCCTTCCGGCGACACAAAACGCAGGCAGGTGGGCTAATTCAGTTTCATATGGTTGCCACACCACCTAAAATAGTCAAATCAAAGGGCAGCACATTATGCAATGTTCCATATCTATGAGCTCTTTTACATTTATAAATACAATAGTCATAAACAATAGAATAAACACAATGTTGGTACCTGCTTTGGATGCATACAATCTAAAAGCTGACGGTACCGGACCAGACAGATTTCGGCGGGGCTATTCAAGGTGTTCACAACCCACACAGTCCTACAATTGCGAAAGAGGGAGTCAATACTTGGAATTGAGAATATGAAGTAATAAACAACAACAAATGATGGGCAATCGTAAATTTAACAGTACATACCACTAAGATTATACTAATAAATGATTATCTAAACATATGATTAGTGGTGGAGCTAAAAATTAATAAGACTTATATTATACATCAATCATAACATATGACCTCCGTGGTTGTCAAACGATATATAAAAAACATAAATAAAAATCCTATTAATGAGTCACAATTAGAAGAATATCAAGGTTAAAATTTTATTTTCTATGTCTAACAATGTGTTTAAAATTATGGATATATTTCCAATAGAGAAAATCGGTCAAGGAAGAGACTTACTTAATAGACAATGGAGAAGGTGCAAATGGTGGGCCATATGCACCATCTGGTGGGAGGTCCATCCTTGGGCACAAAAAAGGGAATCTAACCCATGCCCAATACTGAACTAGCAACAAAGCCCCACCAATCTGACTAGCACCTCTGTCGGTTGCCCTGCATAACTCTCTGTACAGCCATGCAAGGCAAGCGCTCCCCCAACTGTACTGAGGTGGATTCCGTAGGTTCCTCAGCATCTGCAACCACATTGTATGCACCCTATCACCAGACTTGTCGGCGAAAATTGTGTCTGCCAGGAGTGCTAGGATATAACACCGTGCATATTGATGCACAACCACCTCTGTTGCATCATCGGGCAACCCTTCGTCAATTTTTTCTAGTAGCTTCTTTATTTGGATCCTTTGTCCTTGAAGCGTGGTGCCAGTAGTAGCAATCCCAAGCAGACTCTGACATTCATCTTTCCATTTCAAGTCAGTTGTTCCAACAATTGCCTCACCATCGATTGGAATCCCGAAAAGAACCTCCACATCTTGTAATGTGATCGTTGTCTCACCATGTGGCAGGTGGAAGGTGTGGGTTTCAGGCCGCCATCGCTCAACGAAGGCCGTGATCAGGTTATGATCAATCTCTCTACCTGGGGTCCTATACAGCCCCTCTAATCCAACTCTCTTCACAATGTCGACGATACGATCATCCACCACTATCCGGCGTCGTTTTCGGAACTCGTCATTACGACCGCGGCATTTCAGTGGCCCTGGATCCTGCACATGATAGAACTATGGTGATGAGATGCAATATGCCATAACCTTTGTATATATGATTGTAGTTATTGATCCCAAAAAACAAAAATAAAGCAGTTATGAAGGGAGCTTAAAATATCAACCCCAAAAAGAAAAAAAAAAGAAAAAAAAAAGAAAAAAAAGCAACAACGGGAGAAAAATAAAAGGATGCAATGCATTTTATACATTTGTCTAGTAATGAAAGGCTTCCCATGCGACCAGCCTATTGCTGCCTCTAAACCAGGAAAAGTCAAAAGGCTTCTTAAAGCTATTTCATTAATTTAAGAAGCTTTAAGTAACTATCTTGGAATTTGGTTGTATTTCGTTGTCATAGTTGCTGATTTGTGTTTGTTTTCCCTTAAGCTCTGTTGTTGTCCAACCCTTGAATTTACTTAACTAAGTATTTTAATGCAAGTAAGAAACTCAAGTGAAAAGGGTCCTTAAGGATTTTATTTGATTTATGACAAAAGCTTGTCTTCAATATGATTCATTAAGCTAGGTTTGTTACACAAGTTGTAATTCCAAATGGATTCCTAAATATAAACTTCTATGTTTTGCTTTTGGAACCTAAGGATCATATCCGTTTGACATGATATGGAAAATAAACAACCTAAATAGAGGAAAGTAAAAGAAACTAGAGGCAAAGGCTAGTGTTCTCAATAATAACAATAAAAATTACTGCAACAACCACAACCTGAACAACTTCTTGCCAAGCAACAATAAAATTATCACAGGTCACATTGCTTCAAACAAAAATAACTCTTATGAACCTAGGATTGCTTTGTTCATGTACACCCACACTAACAGTCAACCAATCTAACTTAACCCAACTAATGCGCATGACCATGCATTGAAAGTTAGTAATACCATTGACACTTAAAATTTCAGAAATGGGAAGAAAAAAAAAATCAACATAATGTAGAAGGATAAGATGAGAATATTCAGCAGGTGGTCGGTTTTAATTTTTACCTTGCCTTCCCAAACAGCGCACACTCGATGTGTTTTTATAAACCTTAACACCGAATCGTCAGCGGGCCCAGGACCAAACTCATCAGGGAGCTGAGCAGGAACAGCAGTCATACTGCACGAAGTTTAGGGAGTCAAGAGTAATATAATCACATGTTAAATTGGCAAGGAAAGTGATGAACAAGAAAATGATTCAGTTTATTTTGACAACAAGCAGATGGTCCTCTTTACTCATAAAATTAATTTGGGCTACAATGAAGTTTTACAAAAGGTGACAAAAAGAATGAAGGAAAATCATATCCGCGTTGATTAATTTGGGCTACCCACATAGTTGGCCCTACTATTTTCCCTCCTACCAAATGGACCCTACAGTTACGTGCTACATAAAAGATCTGAAAAAATTAAAAAGGGGGGAGGAGTTTGTGGGGTGGGTTCTGAAAAGACTTTCTAAAATTGATTGTCTGAACTCACAACAAAACATCCAAACCAGGGTACAATGGTGAACAAAGCCTTTACCCTACCACCCCAACACAAGTAGGTACGAAAAATCTCATTTCTACACTTCATCCTACCAAACATAATGTAAGAAATCATAAAATCATTTCAACATTGCAGCATTGCCTGTGTAGATTCATGTGAAAACTATGCAGAAGAAGTGAAGAACCAGATGTTAAAAATAAGACAATATAATGCAAAATTTAAATACCAGGACAAAAAATAAATAAATAAATAAATAAAAAATCTTCAATAACAGCAATGTATATAGTAAAGCAAATGAACAAAGGTAACAAAGCAAACATGGCAGCCAAGATTTGAAATGCAGCAACATAGTAGAATCATTACCTGCAATATCACTATGCAACTACCTTCTCTAAAAGCTTATGTTGTGAAGCCTTTTCAAGCCTATTCCTGCAAGGTATAAAATGCAATTAGCACCTCAAATATGTATATATATGGATGAACATCATTTCTATGCTTATATAAAGAAGGAAGAAAGGAAAATAAATTTCTAGATAGACATTTTAATATATATGATGAATTTCATATTGTAATATTTAGGAGAGCCTTTTTTTTATAAGAATAATTTTATTGAAAAAAAGACTACATACAAAAAGCACAAAGCAGCCAAAACAATACTATTATAAACAGTATAATAAATTGATGCACAAGGTAACTACATGACACCAATTAAACATCTAACACGTCTACATTCATAACACTATCTAATGTTTCCAACCCAATTTTCCATTTTACAAGACGTTTAAACTTAACAACATATTATGCTATACTTGGAGCCAACATCCATCTTAGAAGATGCCAACCAGTTTGAATGTTTAGGATGACAATATCAGCATTCAGCACCTCTATCAGGCAAATTACTTCAACCACCATATAAAAACATAATAAAGGAATCGCAAAGTACACACATATACAAATACTTAAATCATGCTCTGAGGTACAAGTCATAATAAAATAGATTCTATTCATTTAAACATTTCTTCAAACATATAGTACTCATACTTTATACAAGAATACACAGATAATTTTCTCAAGCATGAACCGTTTCTAACACATGACAAATCAACATAATGAAACCCCATATTAATTTGATGATAGATCGTAGTAGAAACATGATCCAAGGCTATTCATTATTTTGGTACACAACAAAAACCAAAACTCACCACTCAACCAATGCTTTCGCTGAGATAAAAACTCCAAAAAAAAAAAAAAACTTTAACATAATAAGACTCAAACTTTTCTTACTAATTTTCTTTTGCTTTCCTGCAGTTTCTCGGCTGCCAAACAGAGGGAAAGCCCAATACTTGACATTAAAAAGTTAGAAAATAAGAAATCGGTGAAGTAATAGAAACGTACCTAAATGGAAATTGTTTGTGAAAACCAGACGGCGACGGGAAGTGAGAGACCGGAGCGAGATGGAGGGCCGACGGCGACGGAGCTCAAGAGAGGGAATCAATGCGATGGAACGGCGACGGAGCTGAAGAGAGGGATGAGTGCGACGGAACGGCGACGGAGCTGAAGAGAGGGATGAGTGCGACGGAACGGCGACGGAGAAGGACGGAGCTGAAGAGGACTGAGAGTGAGAGAGAGAGAGAGAGACAGAGTTTTTTGAGTGATGCACTGTGAGTGTGGGAGGGAATGAGAGAGTTTTTTGAACTAAAGAGTTTTTTTTGAGAGTACTGTAAGTGTGGGGAGGACTGAGTTTTTTTGAGACTGTTTTGAATGAGAGTTTTTTTTTGAGTTTTGTTGAGAGACACGTGTGGCAAAAGAATAGAAATCAAGTCCAACGGACTTGATTTCTGTGTAGAGAAACCAAGTCTTTAGACTCGGTTTTTATACATACAAACCGAGTCTAATAGACTTGTTTTTTAAACACAGAAATCGAGTCCAATGGACTCGATTTCTATGTGTAAAAACCAAGTGTATTGAACTCGGTTTGTATGCATAGAAATCGAGTTTATTTAACTCGATTTCTATGTGTAAAAACCGAGTTTGTTAGACTCGGTTTGTAAGCATGGAAATCGAGTTTATTTAACTCGATTTCTGTACGCCCATTTCCCACGTTAGTCACTGCAAAAAAGGAAAATCGAGTATTCTAAACTCGATTTTACAACCCACAAATCGACTCCAATAAACTCGAATTGTTAGAAACCAAAATAGTTTGAAACGTTTGCTAACTAATGATATTGTTTAGATTTTATAGTTATTTTCTAAAAAAATCCTGAAATGGGTGAACAAGCAAGTTTCCACGTTTGCTGGGGTTTTAAATGCTTGTGCTGATCATGTTGCAAAGGACCTGAGCAAGCAAGTTCATGGCTACATGACAAGGATAGGGTTTGATTTCCTATCATTTGCAGCAAGTGTTCTTGCTCATATGTATTCAAAGTGTGTGAATATTCAGAATGCTAAAAGGGCATTTAAAGGAATGCCTCGACCAGATTTAGTTTCATGGACTTCCCATGCTTGATTAATTTGATAAAGTTTTTTGATAAAGGAAAAGGGTGGATTAACACGTATAATAGATCATTCTGCTTGTACCACTAAGAATATTATTAACCAAATGCCCATGAAACCTGATAAGATCTGTTGGGCTTCCCTACTTGGTGGTTGTAGAATTCATGGAAACTAGTTACAAATATAAAAATTGAAATAACCCATGGAATATGCCAAAAGAATGACCAAGTATAATTGTACATCTTTCCGGGCCTCTGCAGCTGCTTGATGTCTTCATTAGCAAAGCATTCAGCTGTTCTAACGCCTTCCTCGCATCATGGTGAGTGACAGAGAAAGCATCACAAAAACCAACTGAATCTGAGAAGCCCAGTTCACTCTTTGACCCTATAACTAGATGTTTTTTTCTTCTGCTTTGGGGGACAACGCTTGGGCGGGATCAATAGCTTCAAAGAGAATAATATTTGAAAAATGAGGGCCCAATGGCAGCACACTTCAGTAACCTTTCAATACCATTAAGAATAACTAGCAGACTACCGGCGCGATGCTTGGATAATGCTATAAGCTTCTATGTAAGAAGCTTATGGAAAATGTTGACCATATAATAGAGTAATAACACAAATTATTGTTGCAATAACATTAAGGTTTTGGTTGAATTAAAATAGTACAAATTCAGGTGATAAAGAATTTAGACTACAGCATAATTGTTATAAAAATTAGAAATTAGTTGAAGCAAATAGTTTGTCATAAAAAGCAAGAATTTTAAGTTGCATGAACATATCCTTTTTTTTTTTTTTGGTGATAAATTGATATGAAGCCTCTTAATTTGGAAATACACTTCAATGACTATCATGATGTGCATTTTCATAAGAAAACAAAACAACACAAAATTCAATTTTGGTTGTAATAATTTTCAAGCTCTTTCTCAATTGGATACCTCAAAGTTACGTGCTTTCGCTGAAGGCCAATTATTCAAAGTTACATGCAAAGATGAGATTGAAGGTTAAATGCAAAATTGCTTCAATAAAGTGCCACATAACATGACCTAGTGTTTCAAAATGATATATGTGAAGTTATTTTTATGGCTGCACATTTCCTTTGTAACAAAATCATTATTACAAATAGTTTAACAATGGAAGAACACTAAATGACCAAATACGGTGGTATGGAACTTTATAGAAGATAACAATATGAATTATAATATATTGCACATTTGATATACATAGGGCAAAGAGTGAATTGTTACAAATTCCAAATAATTTGTAAATAAAAAATAAAAAGAAATCATATGAATTGCTAAATCCATATGGTTATCACCATAATTCCATTTAAATAAAGTTGTACATATTTAAGGCCAGGTGACTCAATATTGTATCTTTGAATGAAGGTTCTCAAAAGTTCTACTTGAGAAGCCAATTCAAGTTGATATCTTTCTTAGCCACCTCAATGTTAAGCTTGGTGAGGACGTCCTTGATAGGCTCCCATAACTTGGCCCTCTCTTCGTCACATACCACAATCATTAATTGCTTAAGATCTATTGTTGATTCTGGCAATGGATTACATAATCTCAAGCATCCTTTCATGTTAAGCACTTTTAAATTACACAACTCACCAATGTATTTTGGCAACTTGCTAATGCTTAGGCAATCAGATATGTCAAGAATGCTTAACTTATGGAGGCTTCTAATTGACTCTGGCAACTCTGACAAATCAGTACAAGACCTAATCCTTAACACTTCTAAATTCACTAGCTTTCCAATACCTTTAGGCAGTATAGACAACTTATGACAGTTGGTGATGTAGAGTTTTTTTAGGCGAACAATGTCACACAACCCAACAGGTAGTTCTACTAGATCATTGCAATAGTCAATGTTTATCTCTTTTAGATTTGGCAATGCATATGAACCCTGGATGGTACAATTCTCAAAAGTAGTACCAATATTGCACATAAATAATGATATTTTTCTTAAACTCTTCAATGGTACAAGGGTCTTGCAAAGGGAAGAAATTGAAATCTTCTCCAACCTAATTCTCTTTAAATTAGGTAGAGACCAGAGCAGTTGAAAATTTTTTATTTCAGCATGAAAGAAACCACAATTACTGACTATCAAAACCTTGAGTTCATTTGCTTTCTCCACAAATTCAGGTAAGGTGTAATTCTTTGTTTGAAAATTTAGAACTAAAACCTCAACTTTAGGTGCTTGAATGTTGCACCAACTCCCCAAGAATGATTCATCTGCAAAAAATACATTGTATACACCAAAAAATTCTTCAGGAAGGCCAAGCTGAATATAAAATAAATCCAAAGAAAAACCTACACACACAAAATATGTTTGTAATATTATTTAACAAATGCTATTTTTTATATATAACAAAGTATATCTAACATTAATAAAAACTAAAAGATTTTTAACACCTAACCATGAAATCAACATTTATTGTTTCTTCTAAAAGGAAAAAATAAAAAAATAAAAAAATCATATCTCTAATTTTCTAAATGAAAAATTATAAAAATAAAGAATGTTTTTATTAAAAAAAATTACTTATATATTTCTAGGATATATTAGTATGGTATAAGAGTTATAGAGCGTTAATAATATATAAACTTTTTCTATTTTTATGAAATACATTAAATACACTTTAAATTAATGAGTTATTCATGGTATAAGAGTAATTAGAGGAAACAAAAATGATGTATTTGTCATCTAAATAAATGTGTTACATGTCTTTAGTAAAAATCTCCCCGCCGCGGGGGGGTGGTGGGGGTGGGGATTATTTAATTTATATCTAATGATGGATTTTTTTACCAAAAGTATAAGAGGGAGGATGGATTTTTCAAAAGTCAAGGGGCTTATGCCCCCCGCCCCCCAAAAAAAAACTTCCCCTCCCTCTGCCCCTAAATGAATATGATGTGATCAGCACTCAATATTATGTAGGTTACATAATGTGTATGTGTGTGTATTTGGGAGAGAGAAAATGTGCCGACCAGTTGAGATGGATAATAAGCGTGCATTGATGGGTTGTTGTTTCTGTTCCATCCACCACTTTGGTAGATTGCTTCCACTTATGTTCATAATCAGTCTTTTCCTTTGTCCTATAGGCTCCTGGCTACTTTGATGCAGAGCAAGCTCTCTAAGAATATTATGTTGTGTGACAAAGTCTTCATTGTAATAGCTCTTGACCTCACTTGCATCTTTCCTGGTGAATGGGCAAATTAGAAGGTTAGAAAAATACTTTTAAAAAAAATAATTTTTCACACACAAACATATATCCAACAAAATTAAGAATATAATTACAGGAAGTTATAGACTAACAAAAGTTAAAATCCCTCTCTTTTCCTGGGCAGAGTAATTGACATCTCTTATTGTTTCTAGTTTGGTATAAGTTTCTTTCTTTCTAGCTCTTTGTTGTAATCACATTTCACATCAATGAAATAAAAAGTCCAAATTTAGTGCGGACAGGTCAAATAAACTATAATAACAAATTATCAATTGCCATCAAAAGTTCATTAAGCCATAAAGGGTCATAAACAGCTAGCGTACCTTGTCATCTCAAGGTTAGCCAGATTTCGAATGGTGAGTTCTTGCAAATTGGCAATCGAGTGGATTCCATCTTCATCTAGTTCATATAATTCTGCCCACATATCAATAAGGATAGCAGCAGAGATCCTTTGTTCTGCATGAAATGAACCAAGGTCCATGAAGCACTCTTTGATAATGATCTTGTCATCTGGAAATTCTAGGCTTTTTTGAAGATGAGGAAGCAACTCAGTATCAGAATTGAAAAAAAAATGACCTTCAGACCATTTCAAAAGTCTACTATGCCATACCACTGCATGTTGCCCACACAGTGAACCACCAATCATTTTAAGGACCAATGGAAACCCCCCACAACCTCTTACTATCTGCAATGCAAGGAACCAAATAAACTCAATTACTGTTCAAAATTCAACAAGGGCAATTTTTTCCAAGATTTAAATTATCTAAACGACATTAATTATTCAGAAATATGAAAACAGAGTGTGACAAAATTTTCCCCCTTTTTTGCAGTCTCGTTTTAGAAAGTTGGGTTATTGGAAACAAAATAAGCAAGCTTAAAAGTATGCATAAGTAGGAATAATGATTTTGGCAAAGTACATTTGGTATTATGTATGTACCCATAAAAAAAATGTATATCTTCTGATATATATATCGCAGATTCACCAAGTACCTTTTTGATATCTTCTTCTGGAATATAAGAGCTCTCATCTTGTAGGAATGCTGAGTGATAAAAAAGAGTCATTGCATCCACATCATTTAGTTGTTTCAAGTTATATGTATGTTTAAATCTTGGAAATGCAGTTCTTGAAGTAACCAAAATCTTGTAGTTTGGAATATTAAACTTAAACTTTTCAAGAAGGAATTCTGATCCAAACCAGACATCATCCAGGATCAACAATATAGGACTAGGTCCAATATGACTCAACATTTGTGGTAGCTGGCAGATTGCATCTTCATCACTTTGAATTTGATACGTAGGCTTAATACCCTTATAACTAAATAGGTTTTGTACAATGACCTTCACATTGGGAGTTTTAGAAACGTTGACAAAGAGAATATTGTTCGCAAACATGCCTGTATATCCAAAAACAATGTAGTTAGAAAACATCCTTGGAGGCACATTTCATGTCTCATAAAATTACATAAAAAATAAAAATAAATAAATAAACTCACATAATGGCTAGGTCATGAAAAAAATTTCCCAAGCCCAATCAAGGGAAAGGGTAAGAAGTGAGTGAACAAACAAAAAAAAAAAAAAAAAAAAGATGTGAGAAATGCCACAATTAGAGTCATGAGAATTGCTTTTCTTTTTTTCAATCATCTCCTAAAATGACATGTTAATTAAGGAGGCGATAGAGAATATGACTTTGAACACAATAGAATGATGGAAAAGAATACAAGTGGTCGATCATAGATAGTTTGTTGACAATTCATAGCTGAACCACCAAAATTTGGGAATAAGACTTGATTATTGTTGTTGTACCTCTTTTCTTTTACTACTTTTCTAAGGAAATAATTCCAAAATATGAAATATTCCAAAAACACTGCTTCAAGTGTTGAAAGGGCCAAAACAAATGAATGAACATGATTTGTCATGGCCACATATTGTTAGGAAAAACTAACCACTTCTTGATGGGACCAAAGTCTCCCTCAACGGTGTCCACCAAGTGTGTATTTACCAACATAAAGGTAATAGCTATTAGCCACAGCAAATAACAACGCTAAACTAGAAAGATATGTAATATCGATTCTAAGAGACAAATTATCAAACACAAAAAAGGCATACTGGTTTGAAATGAAGCCTACATCTAGACGAGCTCCAACAATCCACTATAGGGTTTTTGGGGTTTGATTTTGGTTTCTAGGTTGTTGAACCGTAAGAAACATTACAGCACCACTGTTATCGTCTTAGCCCAACCCCACCTCCCATTTAGGAACCAAGGTATAAACAATAGACTAAGGCATCTAGTGATCAACTATAAAATATTATTATATTTATTTTAGATTTACATAATTTACAGTTTTTCGACTTATTATATTACCCCTCTCTCAATTTATTAAATATTACCAAATTTGTTTGTTTTTTATTTATTTATTTATTTATTTTTATAAATTTTACTTGTGATTTAATTATACAATTCTTTTCCATGCTTATTTATGTTGTGCTATTTTCTATTAACCTTACAATATTATGAAAATTTATTTGAAAGTTTGTTTAATTTTTTTATAGATATTTTTAGTCAATTTTGCTAATATATACAAATTTAATATACCTTTATTTGTATTTTAATTAATTACTAAATTAATTATGACAACTTCAAGTTTCGACCTCAATTAAACCTTAGTCCGAGCTTAAAAACTTTGAACTTTCCCCTTTTTCAGTTCTTTGAATGGTTCAGGTTTGAAACCATGCCATAAATTGTCTTAGCATCCCTTATGCCATGTCCTAAACAACAACCTTTGAATGCTTTTGATGTGTACTCTCACCCGTTAGTACAGAGACACTTCAATTGCTTCTCTGCCTCTCTAATTAACCATAGCATGAAATGGTTGAAATGGTTGAAACACTTGATCTTTTGTGTTCAACGCATTCCCCACATCTTCCTTGATGCATCATCAATAAATGTGACAATATCTATTGCCACCCAAAGACTCCACCTCAAAAAGGACCACAAACATCAGAGTGACTAATCCAAGGATTAGATTTCTTTTGTGAGGATATGGCAAAAGAAATATTATGTTGTTTATTGAAAAAACAATGATTACAAGGGTTTAGCATTCTACCTCTGGAAAAGGGAATAAGAGACTTCTTTGCTAAAATTTGAAACCCCTTGTTGTTGATGTGAGTCAACCTTTTGTACCTCAATTTTGATTTGTTCTTTCACAACATAAAATACATCTCTACACACCTTCACATCTGTCTTGTAGAAAGTGCAACAAGGCTTGCCTTTAGCCACCATAAGTGAACCCTAGTTCAGTTTACATCTTCCATCAGTAATTGTCATAATCCCAATGTGGTTTTGGAAATAGATGAAGACACAATTCAGGAACATGTTGCGCATCCTTCAAAGTCAATGTATACTTGACACTAGTTTAAATGCAAACATCACCACTTCTCACAATCTTCGAATAACTTTTGTTGCCCATCTTCACAAAACCAAAGTCTCTATCCATGTACGAAGTGAAGAACTCCTTGTTAGGATTACAATGGACAGAAGCAGAACAAACCACTCAATTTCTTCCCCAACATGCAAGCACTCATCCTTCCCCCAAGAGAGAAAATACAATTCAAATTTATAAGTCATCTATATATATATATATATATATATTAATAGGTAAAGTTTAGAAAAAATCCAATTAGATTCTACAATTTAAGTCCAATTTTGTGTCATGTGTCCTAAATTATTTATTTTTAGAGAGGGTTTTATTTCTTAATTTTGGAATCAAATGTAAGACCATGTCATAAATCTTCATTCAAGTGAGTTATTGTGAACAAAAACCAAAGAGTCTAGAATTAATTAACATAAAAATATTTGAAAAATTGACAATTTACATTTTCTATCTAATAACATTCTTACAAGACTTTTTAAAGAGTTAAAAAAGAAAATATAAGAATGACTATAAATAATATTTAAATTATATATATAAGAATTATACTATGCATTTTAATGTGTATCTTTTAAGTATATCCATACATATGCAAGAAGTTACAAGCTAGTAATAATAATAATAAGTGAAGCTGAAAGAAATTCAAATTAGAATTCCAAATTAGAGTTCCAATTTTGCACCATGTGTCCTAAATTATTTATTCTTAAAGAGTTTTATTTCTTAATTTTAAAATAAAATGTGATACCACATCATAAATATTCATCAAAGTGAGTTATTAAGTACAAAAATCAAAAAGTCTAGAATAAATGAATTGTAAAAAAAAAAGGTGGTTTACAATAATTAAAAAAAATATATAGACAATTTATATTTTATACCTAATAATATCCTTACAAAATTTTTTAAATAGATAATAAAATATAAAAATAACATCAATAGTATTTAAATTATATATATGAGAATTATACTATGCATCTTATTGTATATCTTTAAATGTATCCATGCATATGTATGGGGTTACAAGCTAGTATATATAATGAGAAATCATTATATACTTTAGAAATGCGTGGTTTAAAAAAAGTATAATCTAATACAATGTATAATTTGAACTTCTTATAAAAAAATATAATTTGAACCGTATAATTATAATTGTTTTTAATTGTATCCATGCATATACTCGAGACTACACACTAGCCTTCCATAATGTCACACACCAAATAATCCCTCTTTCTCCTCTAAAATCCAAATTGAATTTTAGATTATGCATCGTCTTATCTCAAGGGAGACAATATTGGGTGATCTTATTAATAAGTGAAGTCACAATAGTAACATTAAAAAATTAGATTATATTTTTTAATGATTTAAAATTTATTTTATTCTTGCTATATATATATATATATTTTATAATAGGTAATATTTTTTTATTTGTAAATAATTTAAAATTTGAAATATATATATATATATATATATATATATATATATAAAGCTTAACAAAAAAGGACAATAGAATAGAAAATAAAACACTTAAATCTCAAATAGGATATATTAATAAAGAAATTCATAAAAAATTCTTAGAAAATAATGAAATACTCTATCAAAAAGATAACAATGAAAACAATCGTAATGATGTTATAATATTTAATACTATAATTATTTTGATTAGGGTTATTCCTTAGGTTCTCTATCTTAAAATTTAGCCATGCGACTGTAATTAAATAAAAATACACTTTCATCCCAAAAGGAAAAAAGTCATATGGCTGAATCTTTAGAAGAGAATCTAAGCAACAATACCTAAATACTGTACTTAAGTTTTGTCCTTCTAATTATATAAAAAGGCTAAATACCTAAGTATCTGTTATAAAATTTTATTAACAAAACATGTTACAATTGTTTCTACAAAAAAGAAAATGTTTAAAATTAAATTGATAATATCCTACTTAAAATACATTATATTAGAAGAAAATCTTGAATTAGTGATATTATCAATCAAAAAGTAAATGTTAGCAAGACCTAAATATAGAAACTTTACTAATAATAATGCGACATCCTACATATCAAATAGCAGGAAGAACCTATTTTATATTTATAATTGATTTAAATAAATAAATAAATAACTCATTTATGGTCTTGGACCCCAAACAAATTAAAGAGATGGAAGTAGTACCTTTAATTTTCTCATCCTGACAGAGCATTTGGACCAATGTGGTCTTCCCACATCCAGCAGGAGCAGTCAATAGAAGCTGATGCACCTCCTCCTTCAACAGCAGTGCCTTCAACTCCTTCATTGGCATATCAAACCCCACCGTAAAAATCGGGGGTCTACGAACCGCACAAAATGCCCTTGGTCTGTCCCAGTTCGAATCCTTTTCTTCTTCAATAATATTCAAGTTTACCGAAATCTCGGTCCCATGATTCCTTGTGCTATTTGCTTCCGTATCATCCTCACAGGACCTTGCGATGTCCTCGTCCGACTCGCAAAGTTCGGGGGGGCAACAGGCTCTAAAACAGCGGCACCACCGGCTTTTCGAGCACTTGCGAACTTGCTTCTCACGCTTTTTCACGTCTTCTTTCGAGCGCTTTGTATTCTTTTTTGGGAGATCTAATCGCTTTGTATCATCGTTGAACAAAAGCAATATATGATTTAGTCTGGATCCGAGGTGTTTAAGATTGACCACTTTCTTAACTGCACCTCCAAATGCTTCAACTTCAAAAATTATTTCTACTGCCATAAATCTTAAACTTTGCTTCGATCGCCAAATAACCCAAATAAATCCAATATAGGATTTCGAAACCCAATTTAGAAACAAACTAAAAAAGACTTCCCTCTACCCAACAACGCCCAAAAAATCGAAACTTTATTATAATTTTGTTTAAGGATATGTTGTAGATCTGCTTTCAAATGAATGACTGCAACACAATACGACTTAAATTAGCAGCGATACCTGAAAATTACGAAGCTGAATTAACACTTATATACAACTGCGAAACTTGCAAACACGGCAACCCTTCAATTTCTGCTTAATTTCTGATAAAGATAAGAGCGTAAACAAAATAGAATTTTCTGGGGAGGGGAAATTATTGAATAGTCGGAGAGGGTAAAACACGTTGATACAGAAATCAATCAATATACCTTTTTCTCCGCAATTGCGCATCTTGTGACTTGAAGTTTCGGACAAGTTTTTAGACCTTTTACTTTTTAGAGCATGGCACGGACTTTTATTATTATTAGATTCTTCTAGGTAAAGAATTTTTGGCTGCTCTCCAAACCAGATTTTTTTGCCTTACACAGAACAATTAAACTCCAAATTGCTTCTTTCTCAATAAAAATAAAATAAAAAACTCCAAATTGCTTGCCACAAAGGTTTCGGCCAGTGGTACTTCTAGGAAATTTTTTCTACATTATTTCTCAAGAAGCATAAATTATACAATTTAATAAAAAGAAAAATTTATATATTGATGACAACAATAACAATAACAATCAAAAAACACGTAAATATATAAAGTTTTACAACATAAAGTTTGTGGAATTTAATTGTGGTTATTGTTAATGTTGCTGAACAAGGATGGACGGCGATGACTGTAAAGAGTAAGTGAGTTTCTTATTTCCTTTTAGCCTTTAAGTTTGATTTAGTTTTAGTTTAAATTATTTAATTACTTGTGAATCTACAAGGCACTAAGGCAATGAGGATTTTTTTTTTTTAATATTTGTTGAATTAAAAACGTAATCGTGTTGGTGTTGGAATATTGATAGTCTTAGTCTGAGATGAAATTAGGCTTTTCTATTAGCATTTGGTTTAGACCTTGTTAGTGGTTTCATTATAATTTTTTTTTTTTAGATTTTCGTGCTTTTTTTTTTTTTGGAGTTTTTTTCATGGTTTTATAAACCAGTACAGTAAAAGAACCGGAAAAGAAATTAATTATTGATTTTTTGGTCGGACCGAGATCCAATCGATGGTCAAATCGGTGACGTTATAAATAATATAATAAATAAAATTTTAAATTATATAAATAAAAATATAATATGTTTATTACTAATAATATGATAGCAAAAAGTAAAAACATAATATTTAGTGACATTTTTCATGTAAATTTAATCAAATTTTCTTAAAATGGACAATCACATATTTAATTATAATAATGAAAAGAAAAAGTTTATTTTATATATATAAAATGAATTAATTTATGTTATATAAAAATTAAGTAGCTTCTTAAGTTTATTCACTTAATTAATTACATCTACTATTTCGATTGCCAAATAACCCAAATAAATCAAATAAAGGACCCAATTTAGAAACAAACTAAAAAAGACTTCCCTCTACCCAACAACGCCCAAAAAATCGAAACTTTATTATAATTTTGCTTAAGGATATATTGTAGATCTGCTTTCAAATGAATGAAAAACTGCAACACAGTACAACTTAAATTAGCAGCGATACCTGAAAATTACGAAGCTGAAGTAACACGGAACCCTTCAACTGCGAAACGTGTAAACACGACTTTATTATTATATACAACTGCGAAAGAAACGTGTAAACACGGAACCCTTCAATTTCTGCTTAGTTTCTTCTGATAAAGAAAAGACGGTAACCAAAATACAATTCTCTCGGGGGGAGGGTAAAACACGATAATAAAAGAATCAACACACACCTTTTCTCCGCAATTGCGCATCTTTAGGACTGGAAGTTTCGGATCCGCGAGTGTGTGAGTGACCCGGCATATATGCCGGGTACACCATACTAGCTCCTAATTTAGACTTTACACTTTTTTTCCTTTTTTTTTTTAATTTTTTTTTTTTATCAGTAGACTTTACTCTTTAGAACACGGCAGGGACAGACTTTTATTATTTTTACGCACGGCATGGACTTGACCTCTTTATTAGAGCCGGAAAAGAAACAGGAAACAGAATTCATGGCATTGCTTTCACATCCGGTTTTCAAACTTTATAGCCCAATACGCAAGTTGGATTAAAAAAGAAAATATTTAAGGTATGTTTGGATATTGTTTATTATTGAAAATTAAAAATTTATTATTGAAAATATTATTGAAAAATATTTTTTAAATGTATAAATAATACAATGAGATCCTATTTTAAAGCAAAATTTGTCAGATTCTGTACTTGTGGGTCCCATAAACAGTTCACTGACCCAAGGATACACAAACGCAACCTAAAAAAGTAGTATGCAATAGCCCACTTACAAAACTTAGCCAATTACAAATAAAAAATTATTATTGTTAAGTTATAGATTGAGCCAAGCTAAATTTGCCTATTTTGGTGATCTCTAATGGTACATCTTTCATCCAAACTTGAAATTGAATGTGAAAATTGCTCGTGTACAGTGTTATAATGTCTACGTACATGAGAATAATTTAACATTGAAAAATAAGAGGCAAGGTACTGAATATCTTTTGCAATGTGGCCGAAGTGCAATAATGAGTAAGAGTCATCCTTGAGTGCTATGATAAGGATGAGTATAAATTTTCTATCTCAGTCTTCTTGCTCCACTATATACTCTACAAATAAGAACATGTCACATGTTCATCTATTTTATTAAATGCTAAATTTATGCATTCTATTATTTCAATTACCTAAATATGATGAGTTATTTATTTATTTTAGGAAATTGAAATGATAGAAGACATAAATTTAGCATTTGATAAAATAGATGGACATGTGGCATGTTTTTATTTGTGGAGTATATAGTGGAGCAAGAAGAATGGGATAAAAGTTTTGGACTCGATAAGGATCTATGAGTCACCTTCCAAGATAACCTAGTAAAACTTGTTTCCATAGCTAGTTCAAGAGCCCGTCATGCTGCCAAAGCTTCGACTTCGATAGCTGTAAAAGGTAGGGGGATGCGTTGGGATAGAGAGACCATAACCTAACAAACTCATTCCTAATTATCACTCCAATACCAACACAATTTTATGATTGAAAAAGAGTGCCGTCAAAGTTAATTTTGTACTAAGAGTTTTATGGAAGTTGCTAGCTTGTTGGTTGTCCAATTGGTGTAATCATGGAGGTGTTGTGGAGAGCAAACTCACGCAATTTGTCTCTTGCCTGACTTAATAACTGATTTAGTGTATTGGTAACTTTTCCAAGCCTGAGATTATTTTGATGGTTTCATAGCGCCCAAATCACCATTGAGCAAAATTGGGTCTCTATTTTCTGCAAAAATAAACCCTAATAGATCAACGAAGTTTGAAACTTGCTTTAAACTACTATGATTCCATATGGGGACTTTATACCAAAACTCATCCATTTTTGGACAGAGGTATAGTGCATGCCTCATGTCTTCTTGATGATCATGGCAGAGTTCACAACTGTCTCTAGTGATAATCTGTCACTTAACCAGATTCTTATTCATAGGTAAAGAATATTTAGTTGCTCTCCAAACCATATTTTTTTTTACCTTACACGGAACGGTTAAACTCCAAATTGCTTGCCACAAGGTTTCAACTGTGCAATATCGGATTGACCTAGTTGGCTATTGTGAAACTCCAGCTACAAAAACTGGCACCCTGACTTGACTGTGTACTCTCCAATGGGGCTGTAAGGCCATCTGAGAATTACATGCAAATTAATTGATTAATTTCTCCAAATTACGTGCAAATTTAATTAACTATTTACCTATGTTAATTAATTAGTCCAAATTACGTGCAAATTTAATTATGACACAATCAAATCACCAAGCAAAATAGATTGTAGCGGAAAATAAGTTTCGCACAATGATTTGATCACAATGAGGAAAAGTGGAAAACCTCACAAATAAAACCTCACCGAGTAAATTTTAGGTCACCAATTCCTAATAATCCGTTAACAAGAAATATAGGTTATAAATACAATGAATTTACAGATCTATTAGAAAGCTCAGCTTCAATCTCTAATTGGACTAGATCTTGTACAAGACTTCTCCTTCGCTTGAATCTCCTATCTGTGAATAATTCCACAGCAACCATATTAATTGGTGTAGCTTTGTAGAGTTCTTCAATCCATGCTTGGATGAACCGGTAGTAGCTTGATACAAAACCTAGACACTCAAACGTTGCATAAACTCTCTATTATGTGTGTATCTCTCTACCTCTATGATGATGGCCATAAAATACGTATTTTATATGCTCTGGAACCCTAGTGCAAGAATCCTTAGAAAGGCAAGTCATCATAGGCTGAAAAAAAAATTTTTAGTTTATTTTTCTTGTATCTCGATATGTCAAGCAAGTATTGAGATTCATTTATTGTCGATAAGTCGATAGGTATCAAGACCTACACAACATCTTTTCTTGAGAAGTTTTGTATTTTCAATAATACCACTTGTTAATGAATTATATGTTCTTCTTAAAAACACTTGAAACTAAAGACTCAATTACATATAAAGTGTATTTTGATCTCGTATATGCCAATACATAAAAATATGACCCTTACAAATATACTTTAGGAAATAACTATTATATACTCACCTAATGCACATAATGTACACACAGATCACCTTTTGCATTGAAATCATGACTTCAAATCACAATTTGAAATAAAAAATTTTGAACTGAAATTATTTGAAGTCATGATTTTAATGCAAAATACAATTTGTGTATACTTTGTGTGCACTAAGTGGTGTGTAATAAGCACTACTCACTTTATACTCATCAATCAATCAACGTATCAATTATGTTTGATTTTTTTTTTCTCCTAATTTTGGTTACCTTTTTTGAGAAAGTAAATTTGGTTACTTGAAAGAAAAATGTATGGAATATTGTTATTGGTAAAACATGAAATGGAACAATTAAAGTGGAACATAAAATTTGTATTCTAATTTTATCTTCTTCTTTTTAAAATCTTTTAAATACACTAAAAAGAGAAGAAAATTATTTTGAACAAAACTTTTATATAAAATATAAATAATATTAAAAGTGCACATGAAACTGTCTTTTTCTTTTTTTTGAGAAAGCTATCTTTTTTAAACTGTACTCTTCCATTTGAGATACACACACACACACAGATATATATATATATATATATATATATATATATATTTGAAGAGTCCGCTGCCATTGCATGTTCATTCTACAGTTAAAAAGTGTATCTAACTATTTATGAGACAGATAGAACGGGTTATAGGATGGGGAGATAACATAAATGGTGGTGTTAAACTTGGTCTATTTGATTTTTAAGTAATCTTAAATGATGTGTCAATTTATAATGCTGTCACCTAACTATTTGGTCGTTTGAAACTAGACACTCACAATATGGAGAAATTATAGAGTCCTTATGGTGGAACATTGTTAGTTTAACAATTTTTTTTTTTTTTTTTTTTGCAATTTTAAATAGATAGAAGTCTTATAATAAAATGATGGACCACGTCACCATTAGAATTGTATAATTGCTCTGCAACTTTCCAATAATATCAATATACCTTCTCACGATTTGGAGGAGTTGTTGCTAAACTTTTTCCATGAAAAGGTATGTATATTGGTAATATTCAAAGTATTCTTCCCTATTGCATCTGAACATTTGTACTTCACTACACCCAATTCAAAACTATAACTAAATTAATAGATATGAGTCTTTTAATGAAATGGTGGACCACATTACCAAAAGAGTTATATAATTTCTCTACAACTTGCTAGAAACATCGATATACCTTCTTGAGGTTTGGAGGAGTTGTTGCTAAACTTTTTTTCAATGGAAAAGTATGTATATTGGTAATAGTCAGAGTATTCTTACCTGTTGCATCTGAGCATTTGTACTCTATTACACCCAATTCAAAACTGTGACTGAATTAATAGATAGGAGTCTTTTATTGAAATAGTGGGCGACATCACCATGAGAATTGTATAATTTCTCTACAACTTGCCAAACTTTTTCCATGGAAAAGTATGTATAATGGTAATAGTTAAAGTATTCTTACTTGTTGCATTTGAACATTTGTACTCCACTGCACCCAATTCAAAACTGTTACTAAATTAATAGGTAGGAGCCTTTTAATGAAATGATGTTTCACATTACAATGAGAATTGTATAATTTCTCCACAACTTGCCAGAAACATTTGTATACCTTCCAGCAATTTGGAGGAGTTGTTGCTAAAATTTTCCATGGAAAAGTATGTATATTGGTAATAGACAAAGTATTCTTACCTGCTACATCTAAACATTTGTACTCCATTACACCCAATTCAAAATTGTGACTAAATTAACAAATAGGAGTATTTTATTGAAATGATGCACCACGTCACCATTAGAATTTTATAATTTCTCCGCAACTTGCCAAAAACATCGCTATACCTTCTCGTGATTTGGAGGAATTGTTGTTAAACTTTTTTCCATGGAAAAGTATTGGCAATAGACAAAATATTCTTACCTGTTGCATTTAAACATTTGTACTCCACTACACCTATTTCAAAACTGTGACTAAATCAATATAAGGATTACCCAATGAAATTAAAAAACCAAAAACTTTATAGTAGATACATCTAACAAGCACCTATTTCGAAATTCCATTGTTACACTAAGGAAGCAACTAAATAAATTAAGATAACCAATCACAACTATATCTAAACATCAAATTCAGTTGAGAAGAATCAACCAAAAGAAAGGAAAGATACAAATTGCAAAAACTTACTGCCTTGTTTGAATTGAGGGTGGAATGAGGGAGAGTAGAGTAGAGTTGGCCAAAAATTAGGCACAACTAGTAATTCATCCCATCTGCTATGCAAAACACATCTATATATATATATATATATATATATATATATATATATATATAAAAGCTGAAACATAGTATTTATTATTGCTGTGCTTCAGTTGAATCAAATCAGCATCCACGTCATTATCATTTTTCTTTCTAATTTTCCTATAATTTTTTTAACGTTTACTTTTTTTTTTTTTTTTTTTAATAATTAGACTTTCCCCTATCTTTCTCATTATTTTACCTTTTCATCTCCCCAGTCCCCACTACCCTCAACCTTAATATCACTATTCATATTTCCTTTCATCTTCCTTTATTTTGCCTCTTCATCTTTCCCCCCCTTACATTTTCATCTCCTTATTACCTTCAACCTTAATATCACTATTCATCTTTCCCTTCATCTTCCTTTATTTTGTCTCTTCATATTCACATCATCTTACTATAAATTTTTCATTGTCTTTTCCATTATTTGCATAGTTTTCCCTCACAAAAAGGTTATCTCTCTCTCTTTCTCTCTCTCAATATTTTTTGGAGTATTTTTTTTTTCGGCATCTCTACTTTAAGTTGATAAATTGTTTTGGGTTGATGCGATTTAGTTTTGTGTTTTAAGTTGTTTTTTGTTCTCTTTGATTGTTAAATGTTATCCTATTACGTTATAAAAATCTATATATATATATATATATATATATATATATCTAAAAGTTAAAGTATAGTATTTATTATTCCTGCGCTCCAGTTGAGTCATATAAGCATCCACGTCATTATCATTTTTCTTCCTAATTTTCCTATAATTTTTTTAACGTTTACTTTTTTTTTAATAATTACACTTTCTCCTTCCTTTACCTTTTCATCTCCTCTGTCCCCACTATCTTAACCTTAATATCACTATTCATCTTTCTTTATTTTATCTCTTCATCTTTCCCTCTCTTACCTTTTCATCTCCTCACTACCCTCCACCTTAATATTACTATTCATCTTCCATATTTTTCCCTTACAAAAAAGTTATATCTCCCTCTCAATATTTTTTGGAGTATTTTTTATTTTTATTTTTATTTTTCCTGCATCTCTACTTTAAGTTGATAAATTTTTGTGTTCGTAATAACTTTACTTTGGGTTGATGTGATTTAGTTTTGTATTTTAAATTTTTTTTTTTTTTTTGTTCTCTTTGATTGTTAAATGTTATCCCATTACGTTATAAAAAATTAAAAATAATATATATGAATATAATATATATTATTCTATTACATAACATGATTTGGGTAATTTGGTGTTTATTATTATATATTTTCTTTGCATTTTTTTTCATTTTTTTTATTCAATATCTAAACTCAACCACATTCTTCATATAATTAAACGATTTATGTTTTCTTATTTTGTTATTTAAAAAAAATTAAACATATAATATTTTAGTTAAAATAAATAATAAAATTGTGATATAATTAATAGAGATCATTAATTTGGTGTTTATTGTTATATATTTTATTTTTACTTTTTTTATTCTCATATTATTTTATTCAACATATTGCTTTATAAAAAATGATAAAACTAATTAGTAGTAGTCTATGGTTTTACATTTATAAATATATATATATATATTTTTAAGAAAACATATAGTTTATATATGTAAACATTCACATTAAGTAAATAATACACACATATACACACACACACATCTAAAAACTAAAGCATAGCATTTATTATATATATATATATATATATATATATATATACATCTATGGTTTTATGTATATAAAAAAAATGAAATATATAGAGTTTATACATGTAAAGATTCACACACTCACATATAAAGGTTTAAGAAAAACTATATGTATGGTTTTTATTAACTTAAAAGATAATGAAAAACCAACTGTAAATAAATAATAACTAAAACAATAATATTATCATGCGCAATGCGTAGGTGTGCAACTAGTACCTATAATTTTTGTTACATACACATACATGGTTCAGAAGATTATATTATACATGTTATCACATCCTTCTATAGACTAGGGTATATAGAGCAACTAACAAACTTGAACAGCCATTGCCACTGCTCCAATATTTCTACAAAAAGACCAGGGTATACGAAGCATATTTCAGCCTAGACCTCCTATTAAAACTATAGGCCATAGCAACTGTTTTCCATTGCTCTAACCACAGCAACAGTTGTGAGAACATCACTTTGTTCCCATCATCCTATCCAGGTTGACAGTTTGTCCAACCCTTTCTTTTCATGTGCTTTGGTTTCTTTGTCACTCTTTTTTGATCCATCTCCGCAACAAAAAAGTCATTATTAAAGTACGGAATATTGTTATTGGTAAAGCATGAAATGGAACAATTAGAGTAGAACATAAAATTATAAAATTTTTATTCTAATTTTATCTTCTTCTTTTTTAAATCTTTCAAATACACCAAAAGAGAAATTTTGAACTAAAAACAAAAATTTTATATAAATAAATAAATAATATTAAAAGCGCATATGAAACTATCATTTTCTTGATTACTGTACTCTTCTATTTGAGAAAAAAAAAAGTATTTTGAAGAGTTCGCCGCCATTGCGTATTCATTCTACCATTAAAAAGTGTATTTAATTATTTATGAGAGAGACAGAATGGACGATAGGATGGGGGTTAGTGGGTGTCAACAAGAGGAAACTGGAAAGAGGGAGAAAGTATACTATGTTTCCATAATATCAACTCAACATCTATTTTGATATTTCCAACCCAATAAATGAGTGACACCTGTCTCAAAAAACCACATCAGACTACTCCAATAAATGATTAATTTATCTTCCTGATAGTATAGAAGATTGTGATTAATTTATTAGAGTAGTCTGATGTGGTTTTTTGAAACAGATGTCACTCATTTATTAGGTAGGAAATACCAAAACAGATGCTGAGTTGGTATTACCGAAACATGGTATACTTTCTCGGAAAGAGGAGGGAGATAATGTAAATGGCGGTGTTAAACTTGGTCAATTTGAGTTTTAAGTAATCTTAAATGAGGTGTCAATTTATAATGTTAACTAACTATTAAGCAAGCTAGACACTCATAACATGGAAAATTATAAGGTAATTATGGTAGACACATTAGTTTTACTAATTTTTTTATATCATAAGTGACTCAGTAATTTTAAAGAAATAGAAGTCGTTTAATAAAATGATGGATAAGTGACATAGTTCATAATAAAAATTGTAAAATTTCTCCACATGCCAGAAACATCCATGTACCTTCTAGTGATTTGGAGGAGTTGTTGCTAAACTTTTTCCATGGAAAAAGCATGTATACTGGTAATACGTAATAGGGAGTCAAATACGTAATAGGGAGTCGTTGCTATACATTTTCCATGGAAAAGTATGTATATTGGTAATAGATAGAGTATTCTTACCTACTGCATCTGAACATTTGTACTCCACTACACCCAATTCAAAACTGTGATTGAATTAATATAGGGATTATCCAATTGAATTAAAGATTCAACAAGTTTATAGTAGATACATCTAACAAGCACCTACTTCGAAATTCCGTTGCAACAATAAGAAAGCAACTAAGCAAATTAAGATAACTAGTCACAATTGTATTGAAACATCAAATTCAGTTGAGAAGAATCAACCATAAGAAAGGAAAGATAAAAATTGCAAAAACTTAGTAATTCATCCCATCTGCTATGTAGAACATATACCTATCATTTTTGTTATATACACATACACGGTTCAGAACAGTATATTATACATGTTATCACATCCTTCTATAAACCAAGGTATATAGAGCCACTAACAAACTTGAACAACTATTGCCACTACTCCAATATTTCTACAAAAAGACCAGGGTATACAGAGCATACTTCAGCCTAGACCTCCTATAAAAACTATAGGCCATAGCAACTGTTTGCCATTGCTCCAACCACAGCAACAGTTGTGAGAACATCACTTTGTTCCAATCATCCTATTTAGCTTGACAGTTTGTCCAGCCCTTTCTTTTCTTGTGCTATGGTCTCTTTCTCACTTTGTTTTGATCCATCTCTACAACCAAAAACTCATTATTAACACTCTGGCAACAGCCAGACACATTCTCCTTATTATTCTTTTTTGAGAAACTTCTCCTTACTATTCTAAGTGATATTTTCTCGTTGCTTCTTCTTGCTTTTCTTCACATCCCCATTAGGAAGCTTCTGTTCATTTATTTTTCCACCTTCCTCAGTGGCTGCCCCATTTTTCCTCTGCATATAATCAATATTACTTTATGCTCATCTATCGGTTGTAATAATGCCAATGATTGACAGTGCAAATCATCAAGTAGGAACCAAAATGACAAATGGAATGATCCTCATTCAGAGCAAATGTGAGAAAAGCTTTCCCTTATTTTTAACACATAAAAATGTATGAAGAACTTCCAAAAGACTTTCCTTTCCCTATGTCTTTCAACAATTAAAAGACTCACGTGCCAGTTATAAAGCTCATAATAGAACTCACATCGAAACACATGGAAGCAAAAAAAAAAAAAAAAAATGTAGGCTACGTTTAGAGTCTTTAGACAGTCACAATGAGACAAAGTAAGGAATTTAAACAGATTTAACTGACTATTGAATACATTGATGTTAACGGATTTCTAATTATAGGCTGAATTGGGAGGTAATTGGCTACTTCAAGGGATCCATTCTCAGAGAAATAGAGAGAGATAAAGACAGAAATGAGGGAAAAGATAGAGCTAAGAACATTTTATTACTTCCATAATTCTGTACATGTTACAATTTCTCTTTAATAGTTTGCTCAGGTACTCAACTGGTAATTACAGTTAGTTAGTACCTTAACAACTTCTTAACCAGCTAACTATTCTAGAAACTGATAGACATAGTAACTAACTTGCAATAGACACAACCCCATTGGTGACTAAGCTGAATTGGGGGCCAAAATGGCCAACTGGCCCTAAAATCATAAGTATATAGTTAGTTGGCTTTGTTTAGAAACATAATAGCTTACTAGCATCTCGAGTCTTAAAGACTCGATTTTGGCCTTCAAAATCGAGTCTTTGAGGCTCGATTTGTAGCTTGGATCAGCTCTGATATGGCAGAGTTGCCACTTGGCATCCACATAGAAATTGAGTCTTAGAGACTCGATTTCTAATCCAAAATTTTTTTAAAAATTCTAAGTCTGTACGTGCCAGAAATACCCAAAACAAATTTAAGAAACTTTACCTCTACGCAGATCAGATCAGATCAGAGGGAGGGAGAGAAAGAGAAACTCATCGCTACTCAGATCAGATCAGAGGGAGAGAAAGAGAGAACCTCACCGCTAAACCTCACCAGCGCGGCCTGGGGCTCGCGCTGGCCAGCGTTGCGCGCGGCCAGGGGCTCGCGCGGCCAGGGCTCGCGCGGCCAGGGGTTCGCGCGGCCAGGGGCTCGCGCGGCCAGGGGTCGTGCGGCCAGGGGCTCGCGCGGCCAGGGGTCGCGCGGCCAGGGGCTCGCGCGGCCTCGCGCGCGGCCAGGGGCTCTCGTGAGCCTCAGGCCCGCGCGACCCAGGCTCGCGCGAGCCCCAGGCCTCGCGCGACCCCTGGCCGCGCGCGACGCTGGCCGGCGCAAGCCCCAGGCCGCCTGGGTCTCGCGCGAGCCTGGGTCGCTGGTCAGTTTCTGGTCATGCCGCGCGCGCCTGGTCTCTGATCTCGATCTTCTCTCCTTTTCTGTTTCTGGTTTTCTTTTCTTTTTTTCTTTTTTTTTTCTCTGGGTTTTTCCTCTGATGCTCTTCTTTTTTTCTTTTTCTTTTCTTTCTCTGGGTTTTTCCTCTGATGCTCTGGTGTTTGGTCTGAGTTGGTGTTATTAATATGCGTTAGAAATCGAGTCTTAGAGAATCGATTTCCATGTGGATGCCAAGTGGCACCTTTGCCACATCAGAGCTGATCCAAGCTACAAATCGAGCCTCAAAGACTCAATTTTGAAGGCCAAAATCGAGTCTTTAAGACTCGAGATGCTAGTAAGCTATTATGTTTCTAAACAAAGCCAACTAACTATATACTTACGATTTTAGGGCCAGTTGGCCATTTTGGCCTGAATTGGGTCTTAACATTGGATTGTAATTGTGAAGTCTAGATAACATTATAATATAAATCATGCAAGAGATTTGTCTTAGTAGTTGATCAATTGATCCCTTATGATAGCGTGACTATTGGATCTTTGGCATATATATGGAAATCTAATCATTGTTCATGAAGCATAATCATTAACCAACTACTAGTATATTATTTCTGATGAATTGAATCCAATCTCTTATGGTAGCATGACTATTGGATCTTTAGCGTATATAGTGGAAATTTAATCAATGTTCATAAAGCATAATCATTGATCAACTGCCAGTATATTATTTTCGATGAGTTGAATCCAATGCTATAACATGCTATCATTTTTTTTTCCTTTGAATTTATATATATAAACCCAAAAAGAGTGACTTTGCCACTTTAGGGAATGAGATTCAACTGGTGCTTAGAAATTAAAACATAATTGAAACTCGAGCTCCGTAGTAAGTGATACGATGCTTGTGAAGTTTACCACATAATGTCTCAACTCTCAAGGATCTTCTCGATTAATCTAATTCTATTCTTTTATGACATTAACTTATCCTTTTTTGTGGTACACGATATTTAAATGCAAATCCCCAACTTTGCTTTTTTTTTTTTTTTTTGAGGGGGCACTTTCCACTTTTACACTCTTTATAGGGTAAAAAAAGAAAAACCAAAGACAATAACATATATATACACACACACACATATAGGTAAAGGTAGAGTTCATGAGAGACATATATTACAATAATAAAAATTGAAATGGCCCAAGGAATATGCCAAAACAATGATCAAGTATAAGCTAAGGCATAAAACAAAGGCCAGTGGCAACATACTCTGGTATCCTTTCAATGCTGTTGAGAATAATTATTCAATGGTGACTTGTATACATCCTCCAACACCCTGACAATTTGTGCACACTTAGTTATCTATTGAAAAATAATCATTGCTTCGGTTGAGAACTATCTTCACTAGTAGCTACTGTTGGCAATGGCATTGATAGTGATTTTCCATATTTCCATTTGACATAACATACTCAAAACTACTACATTTTCCAAAAGGAAACAATTCACAAAATTCATCATTTGGGAAGCCAATTCAAGTTGATATCTTTTTCAGCCACCAATACTTCAAGATCAGAGAGGAATTCCTTGATAGGATCCCATAACTTGGCCCTCTCTTCATCACATACCACAAGCTTTAATTGCTTAAGATCCATTATTGATTCTGGAAACTGAGTACGCAATCTCAAGCACCCTTTCATGTTGAGCTCTTTTAAATTAGACATCTCACCAATGTGTTTGGGCAACTTCATAATGCTTAGGCAATCAGATATGTCTAGAATGCTTAACTTATGGAGGTTTCTGATTGAATCTGGCAGCTTTGACAAATCAGTACATGACCTAAGCCTTAGCACTTCTAAATTCACTAGCTTTCCAATTTCTTCTGGCAATGCAAACAACTTATGACAATTGGTGATGCTGAGTTTTTTGAGGTGGAGAATATCACATAGCCCAACAGGCAATTCCTCCAGATCATTGCAATAATCAATGTTTATCTCCGTCAAATTTGGCAATGCATCTGAAACTTGGATAGTACAATTCTCAAAAGCCTTACCAATATTACACATAAACAAGGATATTTTTTTCAAAGTCTTCAAAGGTACACAGGCCTTGCAAAGGGAAGAAATTGAAACCTTTTCTAATCTAATTCTCTTTAAATTGGGTAAAGACCCAAGCAGTTGAAAATTGCTTATTTCAGAATGAAAGAAACCATAATTATCGATTATCAAAACCTTGAGTTCATCCATTTTCTCCATAAACTTAGGTAAGGTATAATTCTGTGTTTGAAAATTTAGAACTAGAACCTCAACTTTGGGTGCTCGAATGTTGCACCAATTTGACAAGAAGAATTCATCTGCAAAAAGAATGGTATACAGTGTTACAAGCTATCAATATTATGTAGGTTACCTATTGTGTATGTGTGTGCCTTTGATAGAGAGAAAATGTGCCTACCAGTTGAGATAGATAATAAGCGAGCATTAAAGAGTTGCTGTTTTTGTTCCGTCCACCACTTCGGTGGATTGTTTTTACTTATGTTGATAATCAATCTTTGCCTTTGTTCTTTAAGCCCCTGGCTGCTCTGATACATAGCAAGCTCTTTAAGAATATCATGTTGTGTGACAAAGTCTTCATTGTAATAGTTATTGACCTCACTTGCATCTTTCCTAATTAATGGGCAAAATTAAAAGCTTAGAACATATTAAAAATTTTCAATCTTCACATATAAATAATATATATTCCATTATCATCCAACAAAACCAAGAATATATTGCCACGACCAAGGGAAATCTACACTATCAGTTTCAATCTACGACAAATGAATTCAAGTGTGCCTGACAAGCAGCAAAAGGGTATAGACTAATAAAAGTTGAAACCCCCCTCTTTTCTTGGGTAGAGTAGTTGGAATCTCTAGTTTGGCATCACTTTCCTCCTTTCTAGCTCTTTGTAGCAATCCATTTTCATGGTTAAAAAAGAAAAAAAAAAATCCTAAATTTGTCAAACATGTAAAATAAACTAAAACCATAATAACATAATGTATTCGTTTGGATTGGGCGTCTACGTTTACAATTTTGCGTTTTCTGGTTTTTTTTTTTTTTTTTTTTTTTTTTTTTTTTTCACGTTTCAGGGAATAATGCAACTACTATTCATGCACTATTCATGAATAGTAGCCACAAAGGTTGACTTTTCCATGGTGAACAGTGCACCCGTGCACTGTTCACAGACCCACAAATTCCACTTTTCAGCAATTTTTTCATTAAAAATGGGTCCCACGGCACTATTCACATATTTAAAAATTATTTTGCTATAGTGTTTTTAGTTTCAGCAAAAATAAGCTCAATCCAAACAGATCCAATATTAATTTCCATCATTAGTTAATTAAACCATAAGACATGATAAAATATTTGGGCCTATGGTTGGGTATAGGGTTATAACATATTACTACTAGCAACTAGCAGTAATCATATGAAGAGATCACACTACAAGACAATCATATTATCGAAATAATAAGCTAGCATACCTTGACATCACAAGGCTAGCCAAATTCCGATTGCTGAGTTCTTGCAAATTGGCAATGGCTTGGTTGCCATCTTCATCTAGTTCATATAATTCTGCCCACATATCAATGAAGACAGCAGCAGGGATCCTTTGGTCTTCAGGAAATAAACCAAGGTCCATGAAACAGTTTTTGAAGATGACCTTGTCATCTGGAAATTCTAAACTATTTTGAAGATTATCAAGCAGCTCAGTTTCAGAATTGAAAAAAAATTGACCATCAGACCAATTCATTAGTCTACTGTGCCATACTTCTGCCTTCTGCCTACACAGTGAACCACCAATCACTTTGAGGACCAGTGGGAACCCCGCACAACCTTTTACTATCTGCAATTAAAGGAACTAAACAAACTTAGTTATTGTTTGCAGGTTACAGAGTAATTTTTGCAAAGATTTTAATAATCTAAACCACCCTAATTGTTTGGAAATTTGAAAACATTGTTTGGTGACAAATTTTTTCCCCTTCTTATTAGTCTAGTTTTGGAGACAATTGAGGTTATTGGAAAACAAACAAGCAAGGCATAAATGTATGTGTAGCCATGTAGGTATGGCAACATAATTTTGGCTGGTACATAAGGTATTATGTAAGACAAAGTACCTTTTTGATATCTTCTTCTGGTGGAATATAAGAGCTCCCCTCATTCAGGGATGCTGAGTGACGAAAAAGAGTCATCGCATCTCCATCATTTAGTGGTTTTAAGTGATATGTAAATTCAAATCTTGGAAATGCAGTTCTTGATGTAACCAAAATCTTGTAATCTGGAATATCGAACTTAAACTTCTCAGGAAGGGATTCTGATCCAAGCCAGACATCATCCAGGATCAACAATATAGGATCAGGTCCAATATGATTCAGCAATTGCGGCAGACTGTCAATTGCATCTTCATCACTTTGAAATTGAAACTCAGGCCATAAATTCTTATAATTAAATAGGCTTTGTACAATGAGCTTCACGTTGGGAGTTTTTGAAATTGTGACGAAGAGAATATTTTCCTTAAATGTGCCTAGCCAACCAAACACTACGTAGTTAGAAAGCTGCCATGGAGGCACATTTCAAGGCTCACAACATTACACACAGGGCTGGCCTTAGGCCTAGGCCACTTAGGCCAACGCCTAGGCCCCATACTAGAGGAAGACCCAAATTTTGGGGGGAAAATTGATATATTAAAAAAAAAAAAAAGGAGATCTAGAAAAAAAAAATTACTTTCATATTTTTCCTCTAGTTTTAAGAAGTCCTAAAGAATTGAGTAATGCTAAAGATAATACAACTCTAAATGCATGGGTCTTACAAATAGAATAATGATGCAGTTACAAACTATTTTACAATATTTTTACAAACTGTTGTTATAACCAACTTCTTACTGGTTCTTATCTAAACCCACCGATAACATCACTTTTTTCTTTATATATAATCATTTACCACATCATCAGTTTGTAAAAGTTTTTGTAAAAGAATTTGTATCTCTAGCATTTTCCCTTACAAATATATGTTTCACTAATCACAAAAAATAATTCAGATAGAAAAATGTTAGAAATATTATTAATTTTACTTGAAAACTTTACAAATTAATGTGACAATTAATATGATATGTGGATATCAATAACCTATTAAATGCATTTTTGAATTATTTTTTGTGATTAGTGATACATTTTTTTAAGCCTCATGTTATAAAATTTATAATATCCCTAACACCATTCATTCAAATGCTTGTTTATTATCTTCTTAAGGTGTCATTAATCGCATTCATTTTTAAATTGTTTGAAAGTTTTTTTTAGTGAAATTTGTTATAATTTTAGCATTCCCCCCCCCCCCCCCAAAAAAAAGAATATTACAAAATGAAAGGAATAGATTTTTGTTATAAAAAAAATTATAATATTAAATACTAATTAAATATTATTTAAGTGATAACAAAAAGACTCCATTTGATTATATTGCTGTAGGCCCCCAAATTTGTTGGGCCACTCCTGATTACACATAGAAAAATTATAAAGTCCACTAGTAGGATTGCTGAAATGATTATCTTGGTCCTTTTAACTAATAAAATGCTATAATTTATGCAAATATAACATCACCTAGTTTTTTTTTTTTTTTTTTTTAATTCTTGTGCTGATATTTGATCACACTTATGTATAAATGACATTATTACTTAATAATTTCTCGAGATATACGTGCTAGCACTATAAATAACTTCAACAACATGCAAATTAGCAACACTTTTTATAACACTTGCCAAGTAAAATTAAACACACACAAAAGAAAAGAAATGGAAGTACCCTTAATTTCTTCATCCTGACAAAGCATTTTCACCATTGTGGTTTTCCCACATCCTCCAGGAGCAGTCAATAGAAGCAGCTGCACCTCCTTCTTCAACAGCAGCGTCTTCAACTCCTTTATTGGCATATCCAACCCAACTATTAAATCTCGGGGTCCAGCAACCCCGTGGCTCGACCCCGTTGGTGTCTCCACGACCCTGAACGAACCCATTCTCTTGCTAATACTGATCACCGTTTCTAAAGTCCTCAACCCATTCCTTGTCTTATGTACTTGCAAATCAACCTGACAGAACCTGATGATTTCGTCTTCCAACTCTTTAAGCTTTGGGGAGTAATATACTTTGAAAAGGTAGTTCCACCAAGAAATTTTCGAGCACTTGCGAACCAGGTTCTCTCCCTTTTTCATATGTTCAATCAAGCTCTTTGTTTCCACTTCTGGGAGTGTAAGTTGTTCGCTTAATCGTCCTATTTCGATGACCGTTGGCGCCAGACGATCTAACGTGGATTCAAGGTGTTTAAGAATGGGTTTGAACAGATGGGCTCTGTCTACCACATACTTAACTACGACACGGAAATCCGCAAAGCCCTCTCCAAATGCTGCCCCAAGAGCAGCCCCTGCATAGTCCAAAGGCATAGCTTTCCTTTTTCTTTTTTTTTTGGTTTCAGGATGAAAGAGAATTTTATTCAAACAAATGAAAGAATGCAACAAAGTACAAGTAAACCAAACTAGCAGTGCAACCTGAAAATTACAAAGCTATAATCAACACTTATATACTACAAAAATTATAAACAAGGTACTGATAAGGAAAAGGAACAGAAAATACAAAGTGAAAGTGAACCCTTAAATTTCTACTCAGTTTCTTTGTACTCGTAAAGAAACGAAATAGAAAATACAAAGTGAATCTTAAACGAAACCCTTCAATTTCCTCTCAGTTTATTTGCGCTCTTAAGGAAATCCGACAGAATATACAAAGTGAATCTCAGTTTCCCCGTGCTGATACGGAAACGAAACAGAAAATACAAAGTTAAAGTAAACCCTGCAATTTCTTCTCAGTACTTTCTTTATGTTTTTTATTTTTTATTTTTTAATCAGTACTTTTTTTTATGCCTCTTTGCACTAAGGCAGTAAAAGACAAAAAATAAATTAAAATAAAGCGATCAATGTCTCTCGCGAACCTGGAAGGAAGTTTCCAAATCTTATCGCAGATTGACTGACACCGTTGACTGTGGAAGCCTTTGCATTGCATACAAAGGAAACATCCCCACAGACCACAGGGTGTTATTTTTTCTTCCTCATGAAATAGGAATAGCGTGTTTACGGAATGTAAAATTAACCCGGTAACTTCCACTCTTTTATTTCAGTAGTTTATATTTCATTTCTTTATAATTAAGTCATTTTTTTTATAGGCATAATTAAGTCATTTATCAATGTGTTACTAGTTTCTGCAGTTAACTAATTTTTATTAATATTTAAAATTTAATTTATTTTTAAATTTTAGAAAAAACATTAATTAAAAAAAAATTAATCCACCCTCGTCGTCAGATGTTAGGATTTGATTTAGACCAGCGTTCTGCCTAGCCCAAGTTTCATGTTTGGAAGAGCTCTATCAGTTGGATAATTAAAGCTTTGCCATAGTACCAAACTGGTTGCTGTTTCATTATGGATCAATATTAGATTTTTTTTATTTTTATTTTTAGAAAAAAAACGTTAATTAAATAAACAATCACCCCTAACGAGAAAGTGGGTTAATGTATTTAGTTAGGCCACTCTTTTCTCAAAACCCAATTTCAATTTTTGATTGCCAATTCGCTTACTTAACCAAATTCACCGATCCTCTCCTCTGCTTTAATACTACTTTACGCCCCCAACTAGCATGGTGCTCTTTAATGAAAGGAATGGAAAGTTCATTTCTTTATTTAGGAGTTTACGCTCACGTAAAAGCGTCCAGGGTTTTCATTTATAATCGTTTCTCTAATGTCTATGTCAATTGTGAGGGTATTGTTGGAATATTTTTATATAAAATAATTTTTTAAAAATATTGATTAATTGTTGATTTAATTTTTATGCGTTTTTAATATAATTTCATAACTTGCCTATAATGAGTTGGCTGATATAAATACTACTAAAGGTCTGTTTGGGATTCGTTTATTTTGCTAAAATTGAAAACTTTTTGTTGAAAGTACTATAGATAAAGGTAAAAGTTAGCTGCAATAGTATAGTGAGACCCATGAAAAATACTAAAAAGTATGATAGAATCTATGAATAATAGCAAAAATAAGTTGAATAGTAAAATAAGTTGACAAAAATAATCCATACCAAAATCACACTAACTAAATGAATGTTAATGGTTTAATGTATATAGTAATATTCCTGTCAAACACATTTCCTTATAAAACGTTTTCTTTTCATATGCTCCGTTTTAATATGGGAGTTGTTGGTATAAATAACTATTTACTATTTGATTTTGCAAGGAAGTCAAACCAACGTTAAAATGTCATTAAAGACAATTTCAATGGGTATGACTTATTTAGTCTATATATATTTGCAGCCAACATGTCCGAATTTGATATAAGAAAATCAATTTTCTTATGGACAATATTTTCATGTAAAAAGAAAACTTCCTTCGTATATACTATATTTCTAGATAAAAGAAAAGTACTATTGAAAGTTTCTTATTCTACAATTGGGTTTAGGTTTGTAAGGATTATTAGCAAAGGTGGTTGGATTATTGTATTCCGAGGGTGACACGCACAATTAGGGATGGTGCCACCTTATGGTCAAGGTTGTCCCAGGACCACCCTGACCTAAAAAAAGAAAATTTTTTATACATAATAATTTAAAATTTTATATTTATCTACCTTTAAAAAAAAAAAATTGGGAACACCCTAAATTTTTTTTATGACAATAAAAGTAAATTTTGGTCCATAATTTGAGCAACTTAACAATATATTAGGGTCTTTCAAGCAAAAAGAATTATATGCTTTTATATTCTTTTAAGCCTATACTTTTAGTTTTTGATTTACCTGACACATTGTCATTGTACAACTACTTTTTCTCAAAAACATTATAATATATATTATACAACTAATTGGTCAAAGTCACATAAATTTAGCTTTTTTCATTGTACAACTACTTTTCTTTTTTCTTTTTCTGATAATTTTGATTAGAAAAAAATAGTAGTTTTAGTTAATTAAGTGAATAAACTTAAAAAGTTACTTAATTTTTATATAACATCAATTAATTCATTATATATATAAACTAAACTTTTTATTTTTATGATTATAATTAAATATGTGATTGTCCATTCTAAGGAAATTTGATTAAATTTACATGAAAAATGTCACTAAATATTACGTTTTTACATTTTTCTATCATATTATTAGTAATAAACTTATTATATTTTTATTTATATAATTTAAAATTTTATTAATTATATTATTTATGATGTTACTGGTTCGACAATCGGTTGGATCTCTGTCTGACCAAAAAACAAGTAACAAGTCCCTTTTCTGATTCTTTCACCATACTGGTTTATAAAACCATGGAACCCCCCCCCCCCCCCCCAAAAAAAAAAAAAAAAAAAAACCTTGAACAAAAATCTGGAAAAAAAAATTATAATAAAACCACTAACAAGGCCCAAACCCAATGCCAATAGAAAAGCCTAATACAAGGTTAATCTTATCTCAGACTAAGACTATCACTACTCCAATACCAACATGTTTGTGTCTTTAATTCAAAAAATATTTAAAAAAAAAAAAAATTCCTCAATGTCTCATGGATTCACAAGTCATTAAACAATTTAAACTAAAACTAAATCAAACCTAAAGGCTAAAAGGAAATAAGAAATTCATTTACTCTTCCTAGCCATCGCCATCCATCCCTATTCGCAACACTAACAACAACCACAATTGAACTTCGCAAGGTTTATGTTGTAAAACTTTATATATTTGTGTGTGTGTGTGTGTATGTTGTTTTTTTTTTTTTTTTTTTTTTTTTTTTTTTTTTTTTTTGCTATCAACATATAATTTTTTTTTATTAGATTGTGTAATTTATGTTTCTTGAGAATATCCTGAAAAAAATTCCTAGAGCCGTCACTACACACAATGTTTTAGTCTACTACATCTAAAACCCTATAGATGAATGTATCGTCTCAAAACAATGACATGGTCCACATCTCAATCCCGCCATCTAAAAACATATATGAATTGACAGTAAATTGCTTCTTATTATGAGATTACTTTAAAGTATCATCAAGGTAACATCTCTTCACTATTCTCTAATTTTATGGTAAATCAAATTTATGTGAATTTTAATCATTTATATGATATGTTAAATGTAAAGAAATTCAATATTTATCAATTAGGCGAAAATGCACTTTTGGTCCCTTATTTTGGGCCTATTCTCAATTTGGTCCCTAAATTGATTTAGCTCACAGGTCAGTCCCTAATTTTTAAAAATCATTTTTAAAATAGCCCCTACCATCAACCCAGTGACAAAAAATACTGAGGTGGCAAACAGCGTGTCCTACTTGCTAACATGGCATTGATGTGAATATTAAAATATTATTAAAAAATACCACGTCAGCATCCATGTCAGTGTTTTAATGACAAGTCAACATTTTAATTAATAAAAAAATAAAAATAATTTAAAAAATTAAACTGAAAAAATTCAAAATCAAAAACAAAAAAAGAAAAAACTTTTTCAGATTCTCTCTTTCTTTGCGTTTGTGTCTGTATCTTTTTTTTTTTTTTTTTTGATCCTCTCTTTCTCTGTCTCCTCCATTTTCTCGTTGGCCACGTGGACAAGGTACCGAATGAACTCTGGCGAGACCATGACGGACTTGGTGGTCCCCAACGGAACCTCCAGCCGGATTGAGCAGCGGATCACGACGATCATGTGGTTGTTGTTCGCGTTGGTTATGTCGGATTCTCTGAACCCGGCCGACCTCGCCGTGGAGACCAGCGACTGAGCTGAGGTGAGGTCTTTGCATCCATAGCGATGATGAGCGGTTTGAAGCGAAGGATAAGTTCAGACTCTGGTTCAGAGCGAGTTGGTGAGTCAGGGAAGAGGAGGGAGATGACCGAGTCGGGATTGGTCAGGTCGTGGGAGACAAAGAGCTAGGAGCCACCTTTGGATTTTTTATTGGGTTAGGTTTGGTGTATGGGTTGGGAGAGGATAGAGATATGGTTGGAGCAGGAGCTGGTGGTGAAGTAGCAAGGGTGATTGTTGAGGGTGTTAATGAGAGGGAGGATGGGAGTGTCCAACGTGCCCTTCAGTGATTTGTTAGTGTCTGAGGATGCTAGTGACGCTAGCGTCACTGCTTTTTTCTCGATTTCTATAGGGGTGGGTGGTCGGTAGTGGAGGTGGAGGTTGGTGTGGCCGTGGAGATCGGTGTGGCCATGTTTGTGTTTCAGAGATGGAGTTGTCTCGGTGAGTTTGGTTTCGTGTTTTTGGTTTTTTTTTTTTTTTTTTTTTTTTTTTTTTTTTTTTTTTTTTTTTTTTTTTATATGTGGATTTGTATATTTATTTCTTGGATTTATTGGGTTTGATTTACTAGAGGTTTATGGGTTTGATTTACTGGATGTTTATGGGTCTGATTTCTTAGATTTATTGGATGGTTTATGAGTTTGATTTCTTGGATTTATTAGGTTTGATTTACTGGATGTTTATGGGTTTGACTTCTTGGATTTATTGGATTTGATTTGGGGAAGAACATGAAGCATGAAGTTCATGTCCTGGGGAAGAAGAAGAACAATTTGCTTTCGAAAAATAATGAAAAGCAAACCCATTTTTTAAACTCAAAATTTTTAAACTGAAGAAGCTTTTTTTTTTTTCTTAATTTAACTAAATTAATGTTTATTTATTTTAAAATTTCTGACATTGATTTTTGTTTTAATTTTTTATTAATTTAAATTTGATGGGAAATTTCAAAAATGCTAAATAAGTTTTTTTTAATAATATTTTAATATCCATGTCAGTGCCATGTCAGCAAGTAGGACACGTTGTTTGCCACCTCAGCATTTTATGTCATTGGGTTGACGATATGGACTATTTTAAAAACGATTTTTAAAAATCAGGGACTGACTTAGGAGCTAAATCAATTTAGGGATTAAATTGAGAATAGACCCAAAATGTTGGGACCAAAAGTGCATTTTCGTCTATCAATTATTGTTCTTAGGAATAACAACAAGTATTGCGAATGCTTAGAACATGTTTGATAAAATGGTTGAACCTGAACTAGGATTTGTTCTTGGAACACAATGATATTTGGCTATGCAAATGTGGGAAAGCTTAAAGAGGCTAGAATGTTGGTTGATGAAATGCTGCAAAGAGATAATTTTTATTTTCGTGGACGGAAATGATATCATGGTGCGATCTTGGCCTATAGAGGCTTCGGAATTTTATAGAATGAGATTAAGACATTGGAATTCAAAATTGAGTCCTGCTTTAGATTCGTGGATATATAACGTGGAATGGATTGGATTTAGATGTGGCGGTTTTGGAGTGTTTATCTACCATGTATGGGAATTACAGGGAGTGTAGAGGAGACTAGGCAAAATTTTGACAAGATGGTGGATAGGGATGATATATCTTGGACAGCAGTGATAGATAGATACTTGGAGGATGGGACTATGGAAGAGGATGGGACTATGTAAGAGGGATTTTCTTTGTTCTCGATGTTGAAGAGATCAGTGATTAGGCCTAATGATTTCAGGTCTGCTGGGTTTTTAAATGCTTGCTGATCATGTTGCAGAGGACCTGGGGCAAGCAAGTTCATGGCTACATGACACGGATAGGGTTTGATCCCCTTTCATTTGCAGCAAGTGATCTTGTTCACATGTATTCAAAGTATGCGACTATTCAGAATGCAAAAAGGGTATTTAAAGGGATGCCTTGACTGGATTTAGTTTCATGGACTTCCCTAATTGTTGGAAATGCTCAAAATGGTCAACCGAATGAGGCTCTTAATTTCTTTGAGTTACCTCTCAAATCAGGTTCCCAGCACGACCACATTACTTTTGTTGAGGTTCTTTCTGCTTGTATCCATGCTTGATTAGTTTGATAAAGTAATTGAAGATTTCCACTTAATAAAGGAAAAGGGTGGATTAAAACATATAACAGATCGTTATGCTTGTACTACTGAGAATATTATTAACCAAATGCCCATGAAACCTGATAAGATCTTATGGGCTTCTACTTGGTGGTTGTAGAATTCTTGAAAGCTTTGAATTGGTAAAGCATGCAGCAGAAGTATTATTTGAGATAGAACCTGAAAATGCAGCTTCTTATATGCCTTGGCTACTGCTTATATGTGGGGTCAGGTGGCAAAGGTTAGAAACGCTATTGATGACATAGGGATGGTAAACAAACCAGGTTTAAGTTGGATTGAGATTTAGAAAGAGGTGACCTGTGGTTGAAAATTATGCTAATGCTCGTATGTGCAGGCTTCTCTCTCCTAGGCTACCACAGTGAGAAGCTTGCAGTTGCATTTGGAATCATTTCAACTCCACCAGAAACAACAATCAAGCTTTTAACAATTTAAGAAATTGTGTAGATTGCCACAGTGACTTTAAATTTATTTCATACACTGTTCAAAGAAAAATAATAGAAAAGGAGTTGTTTATATGACTATTCCTTTTTTCCCTTTTAAGACTTGGTGCTGCTTCCTTGAGACTTGGGTTGGGAGTTGTCCAATGGTGGATCCACAAGTATGAAATTTTATCATATTTGGGCTAAATTCTTTAGTTTTGAGTTTAAAAATACAAAGAAAACACTGAAATAGTCATTAGAAATTAGAAATATGAGCCCTAAAAATGCAATAAAAGTGATAAATATTCAAAAATCTTATTCAATCCAGATTGGTTCTATTCAGTCCATTTGTCCTCTTCTATCCAATGTGGTCCTATTTAGTTCATTCGGTCCACTAAAGTTTTACTCGGTCCAATTTGGTCCAATCAGTCTTATTCAGTCCACATTGGACCTATTCAGTCTACATTGGTCCTATTCGGTGCATTCTGTTCACTTTGATTTACTTCAGTCCTATTTGAGCCATTCGGTCCACATTGGTCTTATTTGGTCCATTTTTTTCACTTTGGTTCTATGCGGTCCATTCTGTCCACTTCTGTCCTATTCAGTCCATATTACTCCTAATTGGTCCAATCTGTCCACTTCGGTCCAATATGTTCACTTCAGTCCTATTTGGTCCATGTCTGTCCTATTTCGTCCATTTGTTCTTATTCGGCCCAGATTGGTTCTATTCGGTCCATTTGTCCTCTTTGGTACAATTTGGTCCTATTTAGTCCATTTCGTCCACTAAAGTTTTATTCGGTCTAATTCGGTCCCCACTCAGTCTTATTCAGTCCACATTGGTCCTATTCGGTGCATTCTGTCCACTTTGATTTACTTCAGTCCTATTTGAGGCATTTGGTCCACATTGGTCCTATTCGGTTCATTTTACTCACTTTTGTTCTATTCGGTCCATTCTATCGACTTTAGCCTCATTCAGTTCACATTGCTCCTAATCGGTCCAGTCTGTCCACTTCGGTCTTATTTGATCTACTTCAGTCCAATATGTTCACATCAGTCCATTCATTCTTATTCAATCCATTCAGTCCTATTCGGTCCACCTTGTTACTGTTAATATGATATATAAACCTTCTCTACATGGATTTTCATTCATCCGATTATTAGTTCACTCTCTATTTGGATAAAAGTGACCATCAAGTTGTAGCTTTATTTGTGTTCCTATTTTATGGTTTTCACGACTGGCTGTCAAACTATAAGCCAAATATACAAGTTGGATAAAAAAAAAAAGTTTTACATACTTTAGCCAATTTACAAATAAAAATCAACTGCACACCTTTGGTGTGATAGTCACTCTACAAATATAAATGTTTGTGAGGTGTGGAGGTAAGGACCAGGGTTCAAGTCTTTAGGAGGGAGCTTCACACACATGTACACTTAGATTAAGTCAAAGAAAAATTTCTATCTTGGGTTGGGTTTGTGTCCAGTGGCCAGTTCCACTGGACACATTGCGATGCAGACGTGTGTCCAATTTTGGACAAGTGTTTGTATTCTAAAGTATTCAATGAAACTGACCACTAGACAGAAGCCTCTCCCTTCTATCTTGTATATATATTTAAAAAAAAAAAAAAATCATTACACTTTATTATACTCATCAATTAACTCGTAAGTTATGTCTGATTTTTATTTTAAATTTCGGTTTCTTGGAAAAAAAAGAAGTATGAAATGTTGTTATTGGTGAAACGTGAAATGGAATTTAAAGGGAGAAAATATTTTTATTCTAATTTCTTCTTTCCTTTTTTTTCTTCTTTCAATCTTTCAAATAAACCAAAAGAAAAAAATTGAAAAAGAAAAAACAAAAAAAAGCTTTTACAAAAATTAAAATAATATTAAAAAACTTATGAAACTTTCTTTTTCTTAATTACTCCCCTTCCATTTGAGGAACAAAGTTTCTCTCCAAACTAGTTTGGAGAGAAACTGTTCAAACTTCTCCTATATCTCTTTTTTTTTGTGAATTTTGAAAATCTAACCGTTGAATTTCATGTTCCTTATGTTCTTAATATGCATATCAAATTTTGTTCAAATTGAATATTGTTTACTATTCGATCAATAAACTTATTTTTTATACACCATTTTAGATCATAAAAATTTGAAATTTTAATATTTGTTTGATGAGATAGTAATTGATTTTTGCTCTTATTGAAATTTTACATACATGAACAATATAATAAGAATGTGCAATCTAATTGTTAAATTTTCAAAATTCATACTCAATATAGAGATATATAAAGAGTTTGTAGAGTTTCTCTCTAAACTAGTTTTATTCCCATATGAGAGAGTATATTTTGAAGAGAGAGGAAAAGTACGGACTATGGAGATAACGTAAATGGTGGTGTTAAACTCAATTTGAGTTTTGAGTCATCTCAAATGACTAGCAGGTTGTGTCAATTCATTATGTTGCCACCTAGTGGTTTGCTGGAGTCGTAGTTTAAACTTTTTCCACGGAAAAGTGTGTACACTGGTAAAGACAAAGTTGCCTACAGACTCCCACCAAAACTGTGATTGAACAGAGTATTCTCACCAAAACTGTGATTGAACATTTGTACTCCACTTACACCCAATCAAATTAAAGATTCAACACAAGTTTATGGTAGATACATCTAACGAGCACCTAATTCGAAATTCCATTAATACATTAAGCAAGCAACTAAACAAATTAAGATAACCAGTCACAAGCGTATCGAAACATCAAATTCGTTGAGAAGAATCAACCACAAGAAAGGAAAGAAACAAATTGAAAAAACTTTTAGTAGTTCATCCCATCTGCTATGCAGAACATATACCTATAATTTTGTTCCATACACATACGCGGTTCAGAAGATTATATTATACATGTTATCACATCCTTCTATAAACCAGGTTATACAGACCCACTAACAAACTTGGACAGCTATTGCCACTGCTACAATATTTATACAAAAAGACCAGGGAATACAGAGCATATTTTAGCCTAGTCCTATAAAAACTATAGGCCATAGCAACTGTTTGCCATTGCTCCAACCACAACAACAGTTGTGCGAACATCACTTTGTTCCCATCATCCTATCCAGCTTGAAAGTTTGTCCAGCCCTTTCTTTTCATGTGCTATGGTTTCTTTCTTACTCTTTTGATCCATCTGCAACAAAAAACTCATTGTTAACACCCTGGCAACAGCCAGCCACATTCTCCTTACTATTCTAAGTGATATATTCTCCATGAGGAATAATCATTGCTTCTGCTGAGACTATCTTGACAGCAGCTGCTGTTTTTAACAATTCTGAGAAACCATTATATGGGAAGCCAGTTCAAGTTGATATCTATTTCAGCCACCTCCACTTTAAGCTCGGTGAGGAATTCCTTGATTGGCTCCCATAACTTGGCCCTCTCTTTGTCACATACCACAAGCATTAACTGCCCAAGATCTATTGTTGAATCTGGCAATGGATTACGCAAACTCAAGCAACCTTTCATATTGAGAACTTTTAAATTACACAACTCACCAATGTGTTTTGGCAACTTGCTAATGTTTAGGCAGTCAGATATGTCAAGAATGCGTAATTTACTGAGGCCTCTGATTGACTCTGGCAACTCTGACAAATCAGTACAAGACCTAAACCTTAGCACTTCTAAATTCACTAGCTTTCCAATTCCTTCAGGTAGTGCTGCCAACTTATGACAATTGGTGATGCTGAGTTTTCTTAGGTGGAAAATATCACACAGCCCAATAGGCAATTCCACCAAATCAATGCAATAGTCAATGCTTATCTCTATTAGATTTGGTAATGCATTTGAAACCTGGATAGTACAGTTCTCAAAAGCCTTACCAATATTACACATAAACAAGGATATTTTCTTCAAACTCTTCAATGGTACATGGGTCTTGCAAAGGGAAGAAATTGAAACCTTCTCTAATCTTATTCTCTTTAAATTGAGAAGAGACCCGAGTAGTTGAATATTGCTTATTTCGGCATGAAAGAAACCATAATTAGCAACTATCAAAACCTTGAGTTCATCCATTTTCTCCACAAATTTAGGTAAGGTGTAATTCTTTGTTTGAAAATTCAGAACTAGAACCTCAACTTTGGATGCTTGAATGTTGCACCAACTCGATGAGAACAATTCATCTGCAAAAAGAATGGTATACGGTGTGACAGACCATCAATATTATGTAGGTTACATATTTTATATGTTTGTATCTTTGATAGAGAGAAAATGTGCCAACCAGTTGATATAGATAATAAGCGAGCATTAATGAGTTGTTGTTTTTGTTCCGTCCACCACTTTGGTAGTTTGTTTTCACTTATGTTCATAATCAGCCTTGCCCTTTGTTCTATAGGTTCCTGACTGCTCTCATGCATGGCAAGCTCTCTAAGAATATCATGCTGCGTGACGAAGTCTTCATTGTAATAGCTCTTGACCTCACTCGCATCTTTTCTGGTGAATGGGCAAACTTTAAAGTTTAGAATATAGTCAAGTTTTTCAGTCTTCACATATGAAAAATATATGTTCCATTATTTTCCAACAAAATTAAGAATATAATGACACAACCAAGGGAAACAACACCATTAGTTTTTATCTACCATAATTGAATTCAAATGTTTGCTAGCCAAGCAGCAAAAAGGTATAGACTAATAAAAGTTGAAATTCCCCTCTTGTCTGAGGTAGAGTAGTTGGAACACCTGATTGTTTCTAGATTGGTATAAGTTTCCTTCTTTATAGCTTCTTTAGTAATCAACTGTCATATCTATGGTATGAAAAATCATAAATATGCCATCGACATGTCAAACAACCTATAATAACATATTATCAGTTGCCATCAAAAGTTAATTAAGTCATAAGACATGATAAAATATTTTGTGCCTTAGGCCAGGTATAGAGTTGTGGCATAATACAACCAGCAACTAGCAGTAATTATCTGAAGTATCACACAACAAGTAAATCATATTATTGAAATAAAAAGCCAGCATACCTTGCCATGACAAGATTAGCCAAATTCCGAGTAGTGAGTTCTCGCAAATTGGCAATGGCAAGGATGCCATCTTCGTCTAATTCATATAATTCTGCCCACATATCTATGAGGGCAGCAGCATGGATCCTTTGGTCTTCAGGAAATGAACCTAGGTCCATGAAACAGTCTTTGATGACCTTGTCATCTTGAAATTCTAGGCTTTTTTGAAGTTGACCAAGCAGCTCAGTATCAGAACTGCAAAAAAATTGACCACCAGACCATTTCGTTAGTCTACAGTGCCATTCCTCTTCAGACCGTCCACACAGTGAGCTTCCAATCACTTTAAGAGCCAGTGGGAGCCCCCCACAGCCTTTTACTATCTGCAATTCAAGGAACCAAATAAACTTAGTTATTATTTGGAGGTTATATGGGTAATATTGGCCAAGGCTTTAATTATCTAAACCGCACTAATTATCCAGAAATTTGAAAGCATGTTTTGTGTGAGAAATTTTTTCCCCTTTCATATATATATATATATATATATATATATTGACGATGTACCTTTTTGATATCTTCTTCAGGAATGTTAGAGCACCCATCTTGCAGGGATGCTGAGTGACGAAAAAGAGTCATTGCATCGTTGTTATTTAGTGGGTTTAAGTTATATCTAAATTTAAATCTTGGAAATGCAGTTCTTGAAGTAACCATAATCTTGTAATTTGGAATCTTAAACCCAAACTTTTCAGGAAGGGATTCTGATCCAGGCCAGACATCATCCAGGATTAACAATATAGGATCAGATCCAATATCTTCCAGCAGTTGTTGCAGTTGTTCAATTGCATCTTCATCACTTTGAATTTCAAACTTTGGCTGCAAACCCTTACGACTAAGTAGGATTTGTACAATGACCTTCACGTTGGGAGTTTTTGAAACGTTGACAAAGAGAATATTTTCCTTAAATATGCCTATACAAACACAATGAAGTTAGAAAACTGCTATGGAGACACATTTCATATCTCATAACATTACACACAGAAACACAGATAATGGTCAAGTCATATGAACAGAATTTCCAATCCCAATCCCAATCCCAGCAAAGGGTAAAGTGGACAAAAGCAATTTGTGAGAAAAGCCACTAATTATGAAGATATATATATATATATATATATATATATTTGGGTATTTTAAGCATCTTCTAACATGACCTGTCAATTACTTCATATATATTAGAATAGTGGAAAAGAATACATGGACTTGACCCTAGTTACTTTATTGTCATCCATTGCCAACTCTAAGATTTTGGGACTAAGCCTTGGTTGCTTTTGTAAAATTTCTTTTCTTATACTATTTTTCTCCGAAGTATGAAATATGCCAAAAATACTGCTATGGCGATTGAAAGGGTCAAAACAAAAGAATGAAAATAATTAGCCACGACGTACCACATATTACCTAATGAGACATTTTTTTTTGTTTTTTTATCAAACAGAAGTTCAATTGCCCATTACTCCAATTCCAATTATAGCCAAACATATAATATTCAATCAGTAGATTCATATCAGAATTCAAAAATGAAATTCTATATGTATTTTGTTGTTGGTACTCCCTAGCGGTTTACCATGAAAATGACTTGCATACTAGCACCATAATAACTTCAACAAAATGTGAAACATACTTCTTCCTTAAACAATTGACAATTATAAAAGTAAAATTACACAAACACAAAAATAGAGTGAGAGTCAGAGAGATGGGAATACCCTTAATTTCTTTATCCTGACAGAGCATTTTCACCAAGGTGGTTTTCCCACATCCTCCTGGAGCAGTCAATAGAAGCAGCTTCACCTCCTCCTTCAACAGCAGCGCCTTCAACTCCTTTATTGACATATCCAACCCAACTGTTAAATCTTGGGGTCCAGAAACCCCGCCCGACCCCCTTGGTGTCTCCACGCCCCTGAACGAATCCATTTTCTTGTTTATACTGTTCACCGTTTCTAAAGTCCTCAACCCATTCCTTGTGCACAGTGCATTCAAATCAACCTGACAGAACCTGAGGATTTCTTTGTCTAACTCTTCAAGTTTGGAAGAGTATTGGACTTTGAAAACGTAGTTCCACCACCGGATTTTCAAGCACTTGCTAACCAGCTTCGCTCCCTCTTCCATTTGTTCCAACAATCTCTTTGTTTCCCTTTCTGGGAGTTCAAGTTGTTCGCTTAATCGTTTTATTTCATCGACCGTAGGCACCAAACGATCTAACGTGGATGCGAGGCGTTTAAGAATGGGTTTGAACATACGGGCTTTGCTTACCACATCCGTAACTGTGTTATGTAACACTGTAAAGCCCTCTCCAAATGCTGCCCCAAGAGCAGCCCCTGCAACGTCCAAAGGCATAACTTCGCTTTCTTTTTTTGTTTATTTTTTTTTCCAAACAAATGAAAGAGCGCAACACGGCACAAGTAAACTAAACTTGCAGTGCAGCCTGAAAATTACAAAGCCAAAATAAACAATAATATACTACAAAAAACTATAAAACATTGTAACTCTGATGAGGAAGCGAAACAGAAAATACAAAGTACGTATAAGTAAGCCCTTCAATTTCTTCTCAGTTTCTTTGTGCTCATAAGGAAACGGAACAGGAAATACAAAGTAAAAGTAAACCCTTCAATTTAACCCCTCAATTTCTTCTCACATTTTCTTTATGCTTCTTTCGCGGAAAAGAAAGAGAATTAAAAAGCATTAAAATTTAAAAGACAAAAATAAAAATAAAGCAATCAATGTCTCCCGCGAACCAGGTTGGAAGTTTCCGAGTCTCAGCGCATTGACTGACACCGTTGACTGTGGAAACTCCTTTGCATTACAGTATGTTCATTTTTTTCTTTGTCATGGAATAGGATTAGCGAGTTGACAAAAATGGGCTAGGCCCAAACAAAGGCCGTGGACGAGAAAGTGGGTTAAGTGTTTGGTTGGGCCACTCTTTTCTCAAAATCCAGTTTCAATTTTCGACCGCCAATTTGCTCGCTTAGCCAAATTCACCGATCCTCTCCTCTGCTTCAATACTACTTCACGTCCCCGGCGAGCAGCACTTTAAGAGGGTAAGAAAGTTCATGCCTCACGCCAAAAGCGTCCCAGTTCAAACATAAGTGGAATAATGTTCTTATGATATGTGCAATTTCTCCAAATCTTTCTGAATTAATTTCTTGGGTTGTTTGTGATATATGACTATTCCTTTTTTCCCTTATAAGACTTGGTGCTGCTACCTTTTCTTGTGTTCCTGTTGATAATTGATTGGTTGCACAAATTACTGGAGAGTATAAATTTTTTTGAAGTTCTTGTTTTCTCAACAGTTATCTAGAGGTGTGCTTGAAGAACTCAAGCAAGCATCAGCATTCTTTCTTGACAATTGTCCTTGCTTGCATTAAGTAGCTTCTGTTTTCACTTTATTTAGTATCATTACAGTTTTTGTTAAAACTGTTGTGTCTTGCTTCTATTAAATACTTTTCAGCTATGGAAGCCTGGCATGTATTCCACCTGGGATTTTACACTAAACTTTAAGGGTGCCTTCAAAATCTTGGTTGCTATCCCAAGATTTCCACTTCGAGAACTTGGGTGTCAAAATGCTTATTAATTTTTCCATGAACATTTCATCTCTATGACTGCACTGCAAATATAACACAGCTCCTTTATGGCTAAAACGCACTGCCACACCATCGTATGCAAGTACACCCTATAATCCGGCTTTGATGGACTTCCATTTTCCAGTTTCCGCAAGGAGATAATAATTGATGACGATATTAATCTTTTATTCATCAAGGCCTTGGGTGAGGCCAGTTGATAGAACCATCTTTAAACTCTTTGATTATCTCTTCTCTGTATTCTGGCTTTTGAGCCCCAGAATGGACTGCATTATGCAACTTGCTAACATGATTTCTCGTTTGTACAAATATAATGTTCTGCCCCAAGTTCTATCATAATTTAACAGGTCTGTAACAAATCGCTTGAATTTTAGCTAGTTCACATTGAACTGCTCTATAGCCTCTAAAAGATAGTTCTCCTGTCTTTACAAGAAGCTTGCTGTAATCTTGATTTATCTCTTGGATGCGAAATTTTTTGACTTTCTCCTTAAAATGTAGAGGAAAATAGAAGCACCTGGCAATCAGAAGTGACTCTATCAGAATTCCAGATTGATTTAGCTTTCTATTTTGTGTCTATTTGCTAGGCTTGTTGGTAAGAAACTGTAATATTATGAAGATGAACGGCTCATGAATTATGATGAAGCTTTCAGAATGTTGCTTCATTAATTTAAAAGGTGTTTGTTTACAAATAAACCTAAAATAAGAAATTTAAATTATTATAACTAACAGTGAAATAAGTTCATACAATATTTGAAAAAAATTTAAATAAAAAAAATGAATATATACTTTAAAAAAATGTACCTCATAACTCGGCTTTGTAATCTCCAGAAATCATCAATGAAGTGTGCCGTTACAACCATAAACCCTTGCTTTTTGTTTTGTGAAGTCCACATATCAATGGAAATAGCAATTCTACTCTAATTCTTTTCTATTTCATGCATTGATTTTTCCCTTTCATGATCATAGATGCTCATAATGTCCTTCTTGATTGTGTTCCTACAAATCATCTTGAAAAATGGTTGAAGAGAAGTTGAATATCTTCTAAAGCCAATGTGATCAACTATAGAAAGGTGATACTCATGCAAGATGATCATACGTGCGAGTTTTTTTCTTGATTCATCTTGATCAAAATGATAAGCATTCACACCTGCCATTGAGTCCACGTTATGTTGATCCCTCACCAAAATTTTTTGTTTCATATCCTTAATGTCCTTATAACAATCTCTGAATTACCTTTGAAAGAGGATAGGTGAAAGCTCGTTTCAATGGTAAACTGCACTGCTCTTCTTGCTGCTACACAATAGAAGGTTCTCAAAGTGCTACTTGAGAAGCCAATTCAAGTTGATATCTTTCTTAGCCACCTCAATGTTAAGCTTGGTGAGGATGTCCTTGATAGGCTCCCATAACTTGGCCCTCTCTTCGTCACATACCACAATCATTAATTGCTTGAGATCTATTGTTGATTCCGGTAATGGATTACATAATCTCAAGCACCCTTTCATGTTAAGCACTTTTAAATTACACAACTCACCAATGTATTTTGGCAACTTGCTAATGCTTAGGCAATCAGATATGTCAAGAACACTTAACTTATGGAGGCTTCTAATTGACTCTGGCAACTCTAACAAATCAGTACAAGACCTAATCCTTAGCACTTCTAAATTCACCAGCTTTCCAATACCTTTAGGTAGTATAGACAACTTATGACAGTTGGTGATGCAAAGTTTTTTTAGGTGGACAATGTCACACAACCCAACAGGTAGTTCTACTAGATCATTGCAATAGTCAATGTTTATCTCTTTTAGATTTGGCAATGCATATGAACCCTGGATAGTACAATTCTCAAAAGCGGTACCAATATTGCACATAAATAATGATATTTTTCTTAAACTCTTCAATGGTGCAAGGGTCTTGCAAAGGGAAGAAATTGAAATCTTCTCCAACCTAATTCTCTTTAAATTGGGTAGAGACCAGAGCAGTTGAAAATTTTTTATTTCAGCATGAAAGAAACCACGATTACTGACTATCAAAACCTTGAGTTCATTTGCTTTCTCCACAAATTCAGGTAAGGTGTAATTCTTTGTTTGAAAATTTAGAACTAAAACCTCAACTTTAGGTGCTTGAATGTTGCACCAACTCCCCAAGAATGATTCATCTGCAAAAAATACATTGTATACATCAAAAAAATTCTTCAGGGAGGCCAAGCTAAATATAAAATAAACCCAAAGAAAAACCTACACACACAAAATATGTTTGTAATATTATTTAATAAATGCTATTTTCTTACATATAACAAAGTATATCTAACATTAATAAAAACTAAAAGATTTTTAATTCCTAACCATGAAATCAACATTTATTGTTTCTTCTAAAAGGAAAAAAAAAAAAAAAAATCATAACTCTAATTTTCTAAATGAAAAATAATAAAAATAAAGAATGTTTTTATTAAAAAGATTTACTTATATATTTCTAGGATATACTATTATGGTATAAGAGTATAGAGCATTAATAATATATAAACTTCTTCTATTTTTATGAAATACATTAAATACACTTTAAATTAATGAGTTATTCATGGTATAAGAGTAATTAGAGGAAACAAAAATGATGTTTTTGTCATCTAAATAAATGTGTTACATGTCTTTAGTAAAAATCCATACGCGCACAGCGCGCCGGGGGGGGGGGGATTTATTTAATTTATATCTAAAGATGGATTTTTTTACCAAACGTATAAGAGGGAGGATGGATTTTTCAAAAGTCAAGGGGCTTAAGCCCCCTAACCCCCCCTCTCTCTGCCCCTGATTGAATATGATGTGATCAGCACTCAATATTATGTAGGTTACATAATGTGTATGTGTGTGTATTTGGGAGAGAGAAAATGTGCCAACCAGTTGAGATGGATAATAAGCGTGCATTGATGGGTTGTTGCTTCTGTTCCATCCACCACTTTGGTAGATTGGTTCCACTTATGTTCATAATTAGTCTTTTCCTTTGTCCTATAGGCTCCTGGCTACTTTGATGCAGAGCAAGCTCTCTAAGAATATTATGTTGTGTGACAAAGTCTTCATTGTAATAGCTCTTGACCTCACTTGCATCTTTCCTGGTGAATGGGCAAATTAGAAGCTTAGAAAAATATTTAAAAAAAATCATTTTTCACAAACACACACACATATATCCAACAAAATTAAGAATATAATTACAGGAAGTTATAGACTAACAAAAGTTAAAATCCCTCTCTTTTCCTGGGCAGAGTAATTGACATCTCTTCTTGTTTCTAGTTTGGTTTAAGTTTCTTTCTTTCTAGCTCTTTGTTGTAATCATATTTCACATCAATGAAATAAAAAGTCCAAATTCAGCGCGGACAGGTCAAATAAACTATAATAACAAATTATCAATTGCCATCAAAAGTTAATTAAGCCATAAAGGGTCATAAATAGCTAGCGTACCTTGTCATCTCAAGGTTAGCCAGATTTCGAATGGTGAGTTCTTGCAAATTGGCAATCGCGTGGATGCCATCTTCATCTAGTTCATATAATTCTGCCCACATATCAATAAGGATAGCAGCAGGGATCCTTTGTTCTGCATAAAATGAACCAAGGTCCATGAAGCACTCTTTGATAATGATCTTGTCATCTGGAAATTCTAGGCTTTTTTGAAGATGAGGAAGCAACTCAGTATCAGAATTGAAAAAAAAATGACCATCAGACCATTTCAAAAGTCTACTGTGCCATACAACTGCATGTTGCCCACACAGTGAGCCACCAATCATTTTCAGGACCAATGGAAACCCCCCACAACCTCTTACTATCTGCAATGCAAGGAACAAAATAAACTCAATTACTGTTCAAAATTCAACAAGGGTAATTTTTTCCAAGATTTAAATTATCTAAACGACATTAATTATTAAGAAATATGAAAACAGTGTGTGTGACAAAATTTTCCCCCTTTTTTGTAGTCTCATTTTGGAAAGTTGGGTTATTGGAAACAAAACAAGCAAGCTTAAAAGTATGTATAAGTAGGAATAATGACTTTGGCAAAGTACATTTGGTATTATGTATGTCCCATGAAAAAATGTATATCTTCTGACATATATATCACAGATTCACCAAGTACCTTTTTTATATCTTCTTCTGGAATATAAGAGCTCTCATCTTGTAGGAATGCTGAGTGACAAAAAAGAGTCATTGCATCCACATCATTTAGTTGTTTCAAGTTATACGTATGTTTAAATCTTGGAAATGCAGTTCTTGAAGTAACCAAAATCTTGTAGTTTGGAATATTAAACTTAAACTTTTCAAAAAGGAGTTCTGATCCAAGCCAGACATCATCCAGGATCAACAATATAGGATTAGGTCCAATATGACTCAACATTTGTGGTAGCTGGCAGATTGCATCTTCTTCACTTTGAATTTGATACTTAGGCTGATAACCCTTATAACTAAATAGGTTTTGTACAATGACCTTCACATTGGGAGTTTTAGAAACATTGACAAAGAGAATATTGTTCGCAAACATGCCTGTATATCCAAAAACAATGTAGTTAGAAAACAGCCTTGGAGGCACATTTCATGTCTCATAACATTACACAAAAAAACTCACATAATGACCAAATCATGAACAAAATTCCCAATCCCAATCACGGGAAAGGGTGAGAAGTGAGCCCAAAAATTTTTGTGAGAATCAACACAATTATAAAGATATGAGATAATGAGAATTGCTTCTTTTTTTTTAATCATCTCTTAAAATGACATGTTAATTAAGGAGGTGATAGAGAATATGACGTTGGACAGAATAGAAAGATGGAAAAGAGTACAAGTGGTCAATCATACTTAGTTTTTTAACAATTCATAGACAACCACCAAAATTTGGGAATAAGGCTTAGTTATTGTTGTCATACTTCTTTTCATTTACTCTTTATCTAAGGAAATAATTAAAGTTTTGAATTCTGTTCCGAAGACTATTCCTGATTGACAATTGGAACGGAATATTTCGGTATCAATGTGTTTCGGTGCACCGTTTCAGGACTACGCGCTAGATATATACACACACATATATACATAATTTATATATTTATAACTTTATATTTCATTATATTCAATTGGCCAAAACAAATTTTAAAATATGATATGGGAATAAAATAAGTCAAATGATGTCAATGTTTAAAAAAATCTAACACAATCCGGAATATCCCAGAATAGGCAAGAATTTAGAGACCGGAATAACGGGAATTTGTTTGTAACACCAAAATGGAATATTTCGGCTGGAATAGAATGGAATTTAAAACATTGGAAATAATTCCAAAAGATAAAATATGCCAAAAACATTGCTTCAAGTGTTGAAAGGGCCAAAATAAAAGAATGAACATGATTTGCCATGGCCACAACTTGTTGGGAAAAACTAACCACTTCTTAGTGGGACCAAAGTCTCCCTCAGTAGTGTCAACCAGGTGTGTAGTTACTAACAAAACGGAACTAGATGTTAGCCACAGGCCCACAGCAGATACCGACGCTAAACTAGAAAAATACACAATTTGATTCTAAGAGACAAATTATCAAACACATAAAAGGCATAAACAATGCTCGTAAGATTTACATGGTTCTAAATGAAGCCTACATCCAGTTGAGCTCCGACAATCCACTATACAGTTTTTGGGGTTTGATTTGGTGAGGGGCTTGATTTTGGTTTCTTGGTTGTTCAACCGTAGGAAACATTACAACACCATTGCCATTGTCTTCACCCAATCTCACCTCCCATTTAAAAACTAAGGCCGGTAATATAACCAACGAAACACTTAGATTTACATAATTTATACTATCATTACATTTATTTTAGATTTACATAATTTATAGTTTTTCAACTTATTATATTACCTCTATCTCAATTCCTTCTCCAAAAAAAAAAAAAAAAAACCTCTATCTCTATTAATTAAATATTACCAAATTTGTTTTCTTTGCTAAATTTACTTGTGATTACTACAATAATTAAAAGTGATTTTTTTTATTTAATCAAAATTATTTCTACTTGAAGGATTATTATACAATTTTTTTTTCATGCTTATTCATGTTGTACTATTTTCTATTAACTTTATAATATCATGTAAATTTATTTGAAAGTATGTTTCTATTGTTTTAGATATTTCTACAAATTTAGATATTTTTACAAATTTACAAATTTGAAAGTATGTTTCAATTTATACAATTTTTTTAGATATTTCTACTTGAAGGAATATTTACAAATTTAATATAAAAATTAATTATGACTTCATCACGGTTCAATCTTGAATTGACCTTAAGAACCTTGAATTTCTCTATTTTCCAATTCTTTGAATGATCTGAGTTTGAAAATCATGCCATGAACTGTCTTAGCATGCCTTACACTATTCCCTAAACAACAGCCTTGGAGTGCTTTTGATGTGTACTCTCACTCATTATTAGTACAGTGACACTTCAATGGTTTCTATGTCTCTCTAATTAACCATAGCTTGAAATTGTTGAAATGGCTGAAACACTTGGGTCTTTTCTCTTCAACAAATTCCCCACATCTTCCTTGATGCATCATCAGTAGATGAGACAAAATATCTATTGGCACCCAAAAACTCCACCTCAATGGGACCACAAACATCAAAGTAGACTAATTCCAAATGATTAGATTTCTTTTGTGAGGATATAGCAAAAGAAACTTTATGTTGTTTACCCAAAAGACAAAGATTACAAGGGTTTAGTGTTTTACCCTTAGAAAAGGAATAAGATACTTCTTTGCTAAAATTTGAAACCCTTTATCGCTTATGTGAGTCAACCATTTATACCTCAAGTTTGATGATTCATCTTTCACAACATATAATACATCTCTACACACCTTCACTAGTGCCTTGTAGAAAGTGTGACAAAGCTTGCCTTTAGCCACCATAAATGACCCCTGGTTAAGTTTACATTTTCCATTACTGAAGTAATTGTCATAGCCTTATCCAATGTGGATATGGAAATAAGATGAAGACACAATTCAGGAACATGTCGCAAAACCTTCAAAGTCATTGTTCACCCGACATTACTTCAGATGCAAATATCACCAATTCTCACAATTTTTGAATAACTTTTGTTGCCCATCTTCACTAAACCAAAGTCTCCAACCATGTATGAAGTAAAGAACTACTTGTTAGGAGTACAATGGACGGAAGCAGAACCACCCACTCAATTTCCTCCCCAACATGCACGCACTCATCCTTCCCCCAAGAGAGAACCACTACTTGTTTACCTGAGCAAGTAGCCATTATATTCTTGTCATAATCTTTCTTTTGATTATTTGCCTCCTTTTGTTATCTTTTCCATGCACCAATAGTTCATTTTCTTATGGCATTCATTACCACAATGAAATCATTTGCCTTTCTCATCAGATTTCCCTTTAGTCTGAGATCTTCCCATGGATTTGTCATTACCCTTATGTTCACTACTCTTGCTTCAACCCGTGTTCTATATAACAAGAGCTTGTGCATTTTTTGTACTAGTTGACTTCCTTCTTGTTTCTTCATTGACCAAACTACTATTAACTTGACTCATGGACAGGCGGAACTAGAATTTTGAGAATGGGAGGCCAAAATAATAGTAAATTGAACCAATTTAGGAGTGTCATATACAAGAAATAAGAAGAGTTCCGAAGACTAACTAGTTTCTTTTGAAAACTTCAAATAAATTTAAGGGTAAAAATCTAATATTTATGAAGTTAGGAGGGCCAACAATATATTTTTTGAAATGTTTAAGTAAATGTAAGAGTAAAAAACTAATATTTAAGAAGTTTGGCCCTACAAGCTTCAACATAGTTCCACCGCTGGATGTTATGATATGTACTATTAACATTTTTTATTATATAAAAAGCTAAATTCTTTCTAAATAAGTTTATCTCTTATAGAATTTTACTAACAAAACATATTACAGTTACTTTTACAAAAAATAAAATGTTCAAATTCAAATTAATAAAACCCTACTTAAAATAGATTAGGTTACAAGAAGATCCTGGATTAGCTATATTATCAAACGAGGTGAAGTAGATACTAGCAAAACCTAAATATAAAAACTCTATTAATAATGCTACATAACAAAAAGCAAGAGAAATAAATTTAAAATAAAATATTTATAATTGATTTTATAAATTAAAAAGACCGTGGTGTTTACTTATCGCACACAAACTTACAGACAATTACGTGAGATTAATAGTCATTTCCCTTAAAATTTTGGGCCCTAATACCTAGAGAGAGAGAGAGGAGTACCTTTAATTTGTTTATCCTGACAAAGCATTTGGACTAACGTGGTCTTCCCGCATCCAGCCGGAGCAGTCAATAGAAGCTGATGCACCTCCTCCTTCAACAGCAGTGTCTTCAACTCCATCATCGGCTTATCAAACCCAACTGTAAAATCCGGGGGTCTACGAACCGCACAAAATGCCCTTGGTCTATACTCTTGTTCTTGAATATTAATATTCAAGTTTACTGAAATCTCGGTCCCATGATTCCTTGTGCTATTTGCTTCCGTATCATCCTCACAGGACCTTGCGATGTCCTCGTCCGACTCGCAAAGTTCGATGGGGCAACAGACTCCAAAACAGCAGCACCACCGGCTTTTCGAGCACTTGCGAACTTGCTTCTCACGCTTTTTCACGTCTTCTTTCGAACGCTTTGTATTCTTTTTTGGGAGATCTAATCGCTTTGTATCATCGTTGAACAAAAGCAATAAACGATTTAGTCCGGATCCGAGGCGTTTAAGAAGGGCTTTGTTTTCCCCTTTCTTAAATGTGTCAGGTAACGCCGCAATGACCTCTGCACATATTTCCTCAACTACGATCTTCATTGCTCCTGCCATTACTCTTAAAAACTTTGCTTCGATCGACAAACAAACCCAAATATTCAAAAGATTGTAAATCCAATCTAGTATTTCGAAACCCAATTTAGAAACAAACTGACAGAGACTTCCCTCTGCCCAACAAATTTTGTTTAAGGATGTTTTAGATTTTCCTTCAAATGAATGAAAAAACCGCAACACAGTATAACTTAAATTAGCTGAGAAATCTTAAAATTACGAAGCTGAAGTATCACCTTATATACTGCTACAGAACTTTATAAAGACGCAAACCCTTCAATTTCTTCTTAGTTTCTCTGAGTAGAAAAGGAAATGGAGCTGAAGGAATTAAATAAGACAGTTAAGTAAAAAAAAAAAATACGATTCTTTCGAGGAAAAGAAAGATTTAGAATCGGGTAAAGCACGACGATGAAGTAACCAATACACGCTTTTGACTTTTCTGCGCAATTTCGCATATCTTTATCATGAACATGGAGCTGCAAGATAAGGACAAAGTTACAGAATTTTTTATTTTTTATTTTTTATTTTTTTAGGAACCAACCAAGTTATAGGCCCTAGCGACGCGGCACAGACTTTTATTATATATCATTTATTTATTTATTTTTAAAAGACACACAACATGGACTAGACCAGACCTTTCAGAACCTGAATAAAAACAGATCAGAAGCTTTCACATTCGGTTTTCAAGCTTTAGCCCAATACACAAGTTGGACAGATCATATAGCTTTTGCATCTGGCTTTCAAACTTTAGCCCTATGAATAAGTTGGACAGATCATAGCTTTCACATCTGGTTTTCAAGCTTTAGCCCAATACACAAGTTGGACAGATCATAGCTTTCACATCTGGTTTTCAAGCTTTAGCATTGGACAGATCATAGCTTTCACATCTGGTTTTCAAGCTTTAGCCCAATACACAAGTTGGACAGATCATAGCTTTCACATCTGGTTTTCAAACCTTAGCCCAATACACAAGATGGATGAAAAAAGCTTTTGTAAATGAGATGGGAACTGCCGCGGAGGAGATATTAAGAATGTGTTTAGATACTGTTTATTTTATTGAAATTGAAAAATTATTACTGAAAATATTGTAAATAAATGTAAAAGTTATTTGAAATAGTACAACAGGGTCCATAAATAGTGCCAAAAAGTGCAGTGAGACCCATAAATAGTAGCAAAAATAAGCTAAATAATGAAATAATTTTAATTTTTCATCCACACCCAAACACACACTAAGCAAACTGAGAATCTCTCCTTTTCATATCTTGTTAAATTATCAATTCTCTCAAAAGATTAAGCTATTGAAAAATGATAAATTTAATCATTTAATGACATAATTGTAACATTACAAACATTTAGCAAATCTATATAATATCTAAAAGTTAAAGCATAACATTTCAGTTCACTTCAATCCATTTGGTCCACTTTGGTGATACTTTGGGAAGAGAAGAGAGGATGTGTAGAAAGAGGCTTCATTTACAATTATGTCATCTTCTCAGCATAACATTAGTTGGTTCTTACTAAAATTACATTTTTCTTATATTATTAAAATCTTACATTTAAAAAAAAAAAATATAAGTGATGTATTTACTTATATATTCTACATTTTTTTTAGGTCATTCAAGACATATAAAGGACAAACCGTTTGTAAGAAGTATTGAAAACAAATTTCAACAGGACATTATTTTATTTACAAAATATATCATCTTATATAATAATTGAATGTAAAATGCATTATGTTTCCTTGAAAAAAAAAAATTGCAAAATTTAAAAAAAAACTTTCAAATAACAAGTATAGATAGCTTAATTTAGAAAATCAAATATATTTTATCAATTATAATTTCTTAGAAAATAATCGCATTATTTTAAGAAGGGTTTGAAACTAACACTTATAAGTTTCATTTACTATTTTCATTTTCACTTAACCAAAAAAAAAAAAAAATCGTTAAATTTTTCTGCATGTTGCGCAAGTCTACAACCAACTACAAAATACAGTAAAAATTACTACACTTCATACCCATCAAGCCCATCAAGTGTATGTTTATATTTGATTTTTTATTTTAAATTTTGGTTACTTGGGAAAAAAGTATGAAATTTTACAAATAAAAAATTATTATTGTTGAGTTTATAGATTGAGTCTAGGTTTTTTTTTTTTTTTTTTTTTTTTTTTTTTTTTTTTTTTTTTTTTTTTAGACATTAGATTTCATTAAGGGAAGTCGTTAAAATCAGCATGTAAAACAGTAACGACATCTAGTGGTACATCTTCCATCCAGACTTAAAATTGTGGGTGAAAATTACTCGTCTCGCAAGCGAGTGAGTTATAGTGTTACAATGCCTACGTACATGGGAATAATTTAACATTTAAAAATAAGAGGCAAGGTGCTGTCTATCTTTTGCAGTGTGGCCGAAGTGCGATAATGAGTTAAGAGTAATCCTTAAGTGCTGTGATAAGGATCTGAGTCACCTTCCAAGATAATCCGGTCAAAACCTGTTTCCATAGCCAGTTCAAGAGCCTGTCGTGCCACCATAACCTAACAAACTCATTTCTAATTATCATCCCAATACCAGCACAATTTTCTAATTGAAAAAGAGTGCTGTCAAAGTTAATTTTGCACTGAGAGTTTTCTGGAGGTTGCCAGCTTGTAGGTTGTCGCCAAATTGGTGCAATCATGGAGGTGTTGTGGAGAGCAAACTCACGCAATCTGTCTCTTGCCTAACTTAATAATTGATCCAGCATACCAGTAACGTTTCCAACCCTAAGATTATTTGACGGTTCCACAGCACCCAAATCACCGTTGAGAACAAAGTCGAGTCTTTATTTTTTGCAAAAATACACCCCAACAAATCGACGAAGGTTGAAACTTGCTTTAAACTGCTATGATTTCATATGGGGACTTTATACCAAAGCTCATCTAGTTTTGGACAGAGGTATAGTGCATGCCTCACGTCTTCTTGGTGATCATGGTAGAGTTCACAACTGTCCCTAGTGATAATCTGTCGCTTAACTAGATTCTTCTTCATAGGTAATTAAAGAATCTTTGGCTACTCTCCAAACCAGATTTTTTAACCTTACATAGAACGGTTAAAATCCAAATTGCTTGCCACAAAGGTTTCAATTGTGCAGTATCAGATTGACCTGGTTGGCTATCTTGAAACTCCAACTGCAAAAACTAGTACCCTAACTTGACTGTGTACTCTAAAATGGGGTAGTAAGGCCATGTGAGAATTACGTGCAAATTGATTAATTAGTCCGAATTACGCACAAATTTAATTAACTATTTACCTAAGTTGATTAATTAGTCCAAATTACGTGCAAATTTAATTATGGCACAATCAAATCACCAAGCAAAATAGAGTGTAGCGAAAAATAAGTTTGACACAATCATTTGATCACAATGAGGAAAACCTCACAGGTAAAACCTCACCGAGTAAATTTGTAGTTCAGTTTTCTTGAATCTCAATATGTCAAGCAGGTATCAAGATTCATTTATTGTCGATAAGATGATAGGTATCAAGACATGCACAACATCTTTTCTTGAGTAGTCTTGTATTTTCAATAATACCACTTGTTAATGAACAATATGTTCTTCTTAAAAACACTTGAAACTAAGACTCAGTTACATATAAAGTGTATGTTGATCTCATATATGCCAATACATAAAAATATGACCCTTACAATTATACTTTAGGAAATAAATATTATATACTCAATGTACACACAAATCACCTTTTGTACTGAAATCATGACTTCAAATCACAATTTGAAATAAAAAAATTTTGAATTGAAATTATTTAAAGTCACGATTTTAGTACAAAAGATAATTTGTGTGTACTTTGTATGCACCAAGTGGTGTGTAATAAATACTACTAACTTTATACTCATCAATCAATCGACGTAGCAATTATGTCTAATTTTTTTTTTTCTTTCTAATTTTGGTTACTTGAAAAAACAATTTATGGGATATTGTTATTGGTAAGACATGAAATGGAACAATTAAAGTGGAACATAAAATTTTTATCCTAATTTTATCTTCTTCTTTTTTTAAATCTTTCAAATACACTGAAAGAGAAAAAATTTATTTAAAACAAAATTTTTATATAAAAAATAAATAATATTACAAGTGCACATGAAATTGTCTTTTTCTTGATTACTATACTCTTCCATTTGAGAAAAAAAAAATTGAAGAGTCCGCTTCCATTGCGTATTCATTCTACAGTTAAAAATTGTATTTTACTATTTATGAGATAGAGAGAATGGGTTATACTTGTAGGATGGGGAGATAACGTAAATGGTGGTGTTAAACTTGGTCTATTTGAGTTTTAAGTAATCTTAAATGATGTGTCAATTTATAATGCTGTCACCTAACTATTTGGTTGTATGAAGCTAGACACTCACAACATCGAGAAATGATACAGTTCTTATGGTGGACCATCGTCAATTTAACTTCTTCTTTTTTTTTTTTTTTTTTTTTTTTTTTTTTTTTTGCAATTTTAAATAAATAGGAGTCTTTTAATAAAATGGTGGACTACGTCACCATAAGAATTATATAATTTCTTTGTAACTTCCCAGAAACATTGGTATACCTTCTCGTGATTTGGAGGAGTTGTTGCTAAACTTTTTCCTTGAAAAAGTATGTATAATGGTAATAGTCAGAGTATACCTACCTGCTGCATCTGAACATTTATACTCCACTATATCCAATTCAAAACTGTGACTGAATTAATAAATAAAAGTTTTTTAATGAAATGGTAGACCACGTCACCATGAGGATTGCATAATTTCTCCGCAACTTGCTAGAAACATTGGTATACCTTCTCACAATTTGAAGGAGTTGTTGCTAAACTTTTTCCATGGAAAAGTATGTATATTGGTAATAGACAAAGTATTCTTCCCTGCTGTATCTGAACATTTGTACTCCAGTACACCCAATTCAAATTTCTGATTGAATTAATAGATAAGAGTCTTTTATTGAAGCGGTGGACCACGTCACCATGAGAATTGTGTAATTTCTCCGCAACTTGCCAGAAACATCGGTATACCTTCTCACGATTTGGAGGAGTTGTTGCTAAACTTTTTCCATGGAAAAGTATGTATATTGGTAATAGACAGAGTATTCTTCCTTGCTGTATCTGAACATTTGTACTCCAGTACACCCAATTCAAATTTTTGATTGAATTAATAGATAAGAGTCTTTTATCGAAGCGGTGGACCACGTCACCATGAGAATTGTGTAATTTCTCCGCAACTTGCTAGAAACATCGGTATACCTTCTCACGATTTGGAGGAGTTGTTGCTAAACTTTTTCCATGGAAAAGTATGTATATTAGTAATAGACAGATTATTCTTACCTGATGCATTTGAACATTTGTACTCCACTACACCCAATTCAAAATTGTGACTGAATTAACAAATAGGAGTCTTTTAATGAAATGGTGGACCATGTCACCATGAGAATTGAATAATTTCTCCACAACTTGCCAAAAACATTTGTATACCTTCTCACAATTTGGAGGAGTTGTTGCCAAACTTTTTCCATGGAAAATTATGTATATCGGTAATAGACAGAGTATTCTTACCTGCTGCATTTGAACATTTGTACTCTGTTACCCCCAATTCAAAACTTTGACTAAATTAATAGATATGAGTTTTTTATTGAAATGGTGGACCACGTCACCACGAGAATTGTATAATTTCTCCGCAACTTGCCAGAAACATCGGTATACCTTCTCATGATTTGTAGGAGTTGTTGCTAATCTTTTTCCATGGAAAAGTATGAATATTGGTAATAGACAAAGTATTCTTACCTACTGCATTTGAACGTTTGTACTCCATTACACCTAATTCAAAGCTGTGACTAAATTAATATAGGGATTATCCAATCAAATTAAAGATTCAACAACTTTATATTAGATACATCTAACAAGCACCTACTTCGAAATTCCATTGCTACATTAAGGAAGAAACTAAAAAAAACTAAGATAAACAGACACGATTGTATCTTAACATCAAATTTAGTTGAGAAGAATAATCAACAAGAAAGGAAAGATACAAATTGCAAAAACTTTATGCCTTGTTTGACTTGAGGGGGAGGGAGGAGTAGAGCAGAGTTGGCCAAAATTTAACTCTTACTCTACTCCTCCTCCCTCGCCTAATTTTGGCCAACTCTACTCCACTTCCCCTCCCTCCCCCTCAATCCAAACAGACCATCATTAGTAATTCATCCTATTTGCTATGCAGAACATATACCTATAATTTTTGATATATACACATACGCGGTTCAGAAGATTATATTATACATGTTATCACATCCTTTTATAAACCAAAGTATATAGATCCATAGGGGTGGAGCTATAGCAAGGCTTGGTCCCCCCAAAATTTTTAAAAAATTATTTTATATTATGTATAAGTACTAAAAACTTTAAATATTTAGATACAAAAATAGAAGTTGGCCCTCCCAAATGTTTGAGTTAGTCCAGTAATGCTCTTAAAAAACAATAGAATTTGTCAATTAGTCTAGTAGTTATAGAGACTAGGTAGTTTTCGTTTTCTTTAATTCATTTTTTTGTACATATTTAATATTGATGGTACCAGAAAACGTACTCCAGACTTGTCCATAAGGGTCGTCTTGATTGAGATTAGCGAGCGACATGAGAAGCTCGTCCGTCCTTTAACACGTGGGACGAGCAATATGGACACCCAATTTTGTCAATTCCAAAACTGTGAACAAAAGATCGAAGTTCATTACTACTAACTATTGCCAAACAACGGTTAGGGAAAATAAGGCCAAACAACCATGGCAGTTATGTCAGTTACTTTCAAAGCTTTCCGGACTCCTCAACAATAGGAGAAGTTACTAAAATAAAGTAACCGCTCCATGTGAACTATATAAGCATTTATCCACAAAAAGGTGAGGCATTTAGACACTTTTTTAGAGAATATCTCCTTTTTACTAGGAATCACAAAATTCACTAACTTGATCATCGGAGGACTTTTGGCCGGTCCCCTCTGACTTAGTATTTGTTTTCTTCAGGATCAAGCCCTAAGATCATCTACGCCCAAGATTTTCAACCTACTGATTTCCAAGGAATCATCAAATATAACACTAGACTACTTTTGAACAGTATTGGAGTTTAAAAGATGATAAGTTCTCCTAAAAAATTATCTTGCAAATATGCATATGTGAAAGTTTATATTTGTGTATATGCGTTTACGCATGTGTGTGATGGTTTATCTCAACTCAAGACTAATATATTAGTAAAAAAATTTGGCCCCCCCAAAAAAAAATCCTAGCTCCACCCCTCATCCACTAACAAACTTGAATAGCTATTGCCACTGCTCCAATATTTCTACAAATGACCAGGGTATACAGAGCATATTTCAGCCTAGACCTCCTATAAAAACTATAGGTCATAGCAACTTTTGCCATTGCTCCAACCACAACAACAGTTGTGAGAACATCACTTTGTTCCCATCATCCTATCCAGCTTGACAGTTTGTCCAGCCCTTTCTTTTCATGTGCTATGGTTTCTTTCTCACTCTGTTTTGATCCATCTCTGCAACAAAAAACTCATTATTAACACAGAGAAATAGAGATAGAGACAGAAGGAGATGAGGGAAATAGAGCTAAGAACATTTTATTACTTCCATAATTCTGTACATGTTACAATTTCTCTTTAATAGTCTGCTCAGGTACTCAACTGGTAATTACAGTTAGTTAGTACCTTAACAACTTCTTAACCAGCTAACTATTCTAGAAACTGACAGACACAGTAACTAACTTGCAATAGACACAACCCCATTGGTGACTAAGCTGAATTGGGGTCTTAACATTGGATTGTAATTGTGAAGTCTAGATGACATTATGATAGAAATCATGCAAGAGTTTGTCTTACTAGTTGATCACTTGATCTCTTATGATAGCGTGACTATTGGATCTTTGGCATATATAGTGGAAATCTAATCATTGTTCATGAAGCATAATCATTAACCAACTGCCAGTATATTATTTCCGATGAATTGAATCCAATCTCTTATGGTAGCATGATTATTGGATCTTTAGCGTATATAGTGGAAATTTATTTAATGTTCATGAAGCATAATCATTGATCAATTGCCAGTATATTATTTTCGATGAGTTGAATCCAATGCTATAAGAGGCTATCATTTTTTTTTTCTTTGAATTTATATATATATATATATATATATATACACACACATATAAACCCAATAAGAGTGACTTTGCCATTTTAGGGAATGAAATTCAACTGTTGCTCAGAAATTAAAACATAATTGAAACTCAAGCTCCATAGTAAGTGATATGATGCTTGTGAAATTTACCACATAATGTCTCAACTCTCAAGGATCTTCTCGATTAATCTGCTTCTATTCTTTTATGCCATTAACTTATCCTTTTTTGTGGTACGTGATATTTATAATGCAAATCCCCAACTTTTTTTTTTTTTTTTTTTTTGAGGGGGGACTTGCCACTTTTACACTCTTTATAGGGTGAAAAAAGAAAAACCAAAGACAATAAACATAGATATAGTAAAGGCAGAGTTCATGAGAGACATATATTATAATAATAAAAATTGAAATGACCCAAGGAATATGCCAAAACAATGATCAAGTATAAGCTAAGGCATAAAACAAAGGCCAATGGCAACATACTCCGGTATCCTTTCAATGCCATTGAGAATAATTATTCAGTGGTGACTTGTATACATCCTCTGACACCCTGACAATCTATGCACACTTAGTTCTCTGTTGAAAAAATAATCATTGCTTCTACTAAGAACTATCTTGACTAGCAGCTACTGTTGGCAATGGCATTGACAGTGATTTTCCATATTTCCATTTGACATAACATACTCAAACCTACTACATTTTCCAAAAGGAAACAATTCATAGAATTCATCATTTGGGAAGCCAATTCAAGTTGATATCCTTTTCAGCCACCAATACTTCAAGATCAGAGAGGAATTCCTTAATAGGATCTCATAATTTGGCCCTCTCTTCATCACATACCACAAGCTTTAATTGCATAAGATCCATTATTGATTTTGGAAATTGGGTACGCAATCTTAAGCACCCTTTCATGTTGAGCTCTTTTAAATTACCCATCTCACCAATGTGTTTTGAGAACTTCATAATACTTAGGCAGTCAGATATGTCTAGAATGCTTAACTATGGAAGCTTCTAATTGAATCTAGTAGCTCTGGCAAATCAGTAAATGATGTTAGGACATATGTGTTTCACTTGTTAGGAACATATGTCATTGTTTTATGTAATTGGCTAATCCTTTGACAAAACACACTTTACTTGTATTTGGGTAGATCTAGGATGTTTTTGATGCTTCAAGAAACCTTGTTTCAAGTTCAAGTGTTAAAGCCATGCAAGTTTGTCCAAGAATTAAGTGAGAAAGTGCTAAATTTTAAAGCTCGATAGCTTCTCGACACCTCCTCGACACCTGGCTATCTATCGAGCTTTTCAACTTCTTTTTATCGCAATCTTGATAGCTTCTCGACAGCTGGTTGATCGATCGAGAAACTTTCTATCCCCTCGATAGCTCCTTGATAGCTCTCGATAGCTCGCAATAGATAGGCTCGACACCTCCTCGATCAATCGAGAATTACTGAGAATTACGAAATCAGAATTTTCAAATCTGGTTTTCATCTCATGCTGACATGTATGTGTAGGGTTTCTTTTCTCACAACCTTAGACATATATAAGACTTATTTTAGAGACCATCACATAAGAAAATACAAGGAGAACATATGCAAAAGGTAACCGATGCTTTATTCTCTCTGAAAGAAGCTACTGAATCTTTTGCACCTTAGGGTTTTGTTACCAAGTGCTTCTTGATCTTCATTGTTGATAAAGTGAAGAACTTTGCAGCCAACATTCTTCTTCCTCAAGTTGGTGAATGAGTCACAAATTGGGATTCGTGCAAAGGAGTTAGTCATGTACTAGGATCCATGCATCAAAAGAATGGCGTTCATATATTGAAGAGTTCAGAGGTTCTAAAGCGGTAGAAGGTTTCTGTTGTGAGTTCATCTACGGGGATTATAGAGTCTAGAGAAAAAGGTTTTGTACTAAATCTGAAACTTCTCTTTACTATAGTAGATTGCTTTTCGGGAAGGTTTTCCCCAGGTTTTTTATTTTTATTTTATTTTATTTTTACCGTGAAATTAGTTTGTTTCATTAGGTTTCCTAAATCATCATATCTTGTCTTATTTATTTTTTTCGCTGCATGATATTGACATGATATTCATGTTAGTATGTTTTAACAAGGTTTATTCATAATGTTAGGTTCTAAAGACTTATGATTTTATGTATTTAGAACTCTAATTTGTATTGTTGGCAAACCATGATCAAAACAATGTGTTTAGAAGTGTTTTAGTTTAGCTCAAAGTTGTGCTTTTATGTAAAGTTGGAATCGAGTTATAGCAAGAAAGCATTGTGCCTTTCGGCCTGGCTCGATCGATCGAAGCTTAGGCTCGATTGATCGAAGCTCAGGCAGAATGATTTTCTACAAATTTTTCCAACTCAACCCTAGGTGTTTTAAAACGTTTTTAGGGTTTCTTATTTGTCCTAAGTATAAAAGGCAAACCCTAGCCACGTTTTAGTGTTGCTCATATTGCGGTTTGTGTAAATCTCTTGTGAGATCTAGAGGAGATTTTCTTTACACAAACTTAGAGTTTTCAAGGAGAATATTTATCTACACCTTGATGATCAATTCAGTTGCTGCCATTAAAGCTTAAAGAAAACACAAGCGGGTGTGCTTGTATCTAGTGGTGAATCCAAGAAAGAAGGAGTCCGTGGATTCGAAACTTGCACGTTGTCGTGTCAATAAGTTCTACTGGTTGGTAGCAATAAGAAGTCGAGCGTGGGGGCTTGTAAGTCTTATTGTATGAAATTCGATTCTTTCAAGATAGTGGATTCAAGTTTACCTTGAGGATAGCTAGGTCAAATCCTCCCTAGGTTTTTACCGGTTTGGTTTCCTAGGTGATCATATCTTGTGTTATTTATTTTTCGCTGCTTTGTATGATTTGATCTTTGTTATTGTGATAACCTAGACTTGTTTAATTGGACTAAGTAACAACTTGACTAATTACCTAGGTTAAATCAATTGTTTAAGGGGTCTAAAAACTATCACATAATAAATCTAATTAACAACTTGGGTTTAAAACTTGTTAATTCTATCAACCGGGGTCTAAATTTCCCAACACATGACCTAAGCCTTAGCACTTCTAAATTCACCAGCTTTCCAATTTATTCTGGCAATGCAAACAACTTATGACAATTGGTGATGCTGAGTTTTTTGAGGTGGACAATATCATATAGCCCAACAGGCAATTCCTCCAGATCATTGCAATAATGAATGTTTATCTCCGTCAAATTTGGCAATGCATTTGAAACTTGGATAGTACAATTATCAAAAGCCTTACCAATATTACACATAAACAAGGATATTTTTTTCAAAGTCTTCAATGGTACATAGGTCTTGCAAAGGGAAGAAATTGAAACCTTCTCTAATCTAATTCTCTTTAAATTGGGTAAAGATCCAAGCAGTTGAAAATTGCTTATTTCAAAATGAAAGAAACCATAATTATTGATTATCAAAACCTTGAGTTCATCCATTTTCTCCACAAACTCATGTAAGGTATAATTCTGTGTCTAAAAATTTAGAACTAGAACCTCGACTTTGGGTGCTTGAATGCTACACCAATTTGACAAGAAGAATTCATCTGCAAAAAGAATGGTATACAGTGTGACAAGCTATCAATATTATGTAGGTTACCTATTGTGTATGTGTATGCCTTTGATAGAGAGAAAATGTGCCTACCAATTGAGATAGATAATAAGCGAGCATTAAAGAGTTGCTATTTTTGTTCCGTCCACCACTTTGGTGGATTGTTTTTACTTATGTTGATAATCAATCTTTGCCTTTGTTCTCTAAGCCCCTGGCTACTCTGATACATAGCAAGCTCTCTTAGAATATCTTGTTGTGTGACGAAGTCTTCATTGTAATAGTTATTGACCTCACTTGCATCTTTCCTGATTAATGGGCAAAATTAAAAGCTCAAAACATATTAAAATTCTTCAATCTTCACATATAAATAATATATATTCCATTATCATCCAACAAAACCAAGAATATATTACACAACCAAGGGAAATCTACACTATCGGTTTCAATCTATGACAAATGAATTCGAGTGTCTGTCTGACAAGCAGCAAAAGGGTATAGACTATTAAAAGTTGAAACCCCCCTCTTTTCCTGGGTAGAGTAGTTAGAATCCCTAGTTTGGCATCACTTTCCTTCTTTCTAGCTATTTGTAGCAATCCAGTTTCAATGGTAAAAAAAAAAAAAAAAAAAAAAAAAAAAAAAAAAAAAAAAAAATCCTAAATTGGCCAGACATGTAAAATAAACTAAAACTATAATAACATAATATTAATTGCCATCATTAGTTAATTAAACCATAAAAGGATAAAATATTTGGGCCTATGGTTGGGTATAGAGTTATAACATATTACTACTAGCAACTAGCAGTAATCATACAAAGAGATCACACTACAAGACAATCATATTATCGAAATAATAAGCTAGCATACCTTGACATCACAAAGCTAGCCAAATTCCAATTGGTGAGTTCTTGCAAATTGGCAATGGCTTGGATGCCATCTTCATCCAGTTCATATAATTCTGCCAACATATCAATGAAGGCAACAGCAGGGATCCTTTGGTCTTCAGGAAATAAACCAAGGTCCATGAAACAGTTTTTGAAGATGACCTTATCATCTGGAAATTTAAACTATTATGAAGATGATCAAGCAACTCAGTATCAGAATTGAAAAAAAAAATTGACCATCAAACCAATTCATTTGTCTACTGTGCCATACGTCCGCCTTCTGCCTACACAGTGAGCCACCAATCACTTTTAGGACCAGTGGAAACCCCGCACCTCTTACTATCTACAATTAAAGGAACTAAACAAACTTAGTTGTTGTTTGGAGGTTACAGGGTAATTTTTGCAAAGGTTTTAATAATCTAAACCACCCTAATTGTTTGGAAATTTGAAAACATTTTTTGGTGGCAAATTTTTTCCCCTTCTTATTAGCCTAGTTTTGGAGACAGTTGGGTTATTGGAAAACAAACAAGCAAGGGTTAAATGTACGCGTAGCCGTGTAGGTATGGCAACATAATTTTGGCTGGTACATAAGGTATTATGTAAGACTAAGTACCTTTTTGATATCTTCTTCTGGTGGAATATAAGAGCTCCCCTCTTACAAGGATGTTGAGTGACGAAAAAGAGTCATTACATCTCCACCATTTAGCAGTTTTAAGTGATATGTAAATTCAAATCTTGGAAATGCAGTTCTTGATGTAACCAAAATCTTGTAATCTAGAATATCAAACTTAAACTTCTCAGGTTGGGATTCTGATCCAAGCCAAACATCATCCAAGACCAATGATATAGGATCAAGTCCAATATGATTCAGCAGTTGCGGCAGATTGTCAATTGCATCTTCATTGCTTTGAAATTGAAACTCAAGCCACAAATTCTTATAATTAAATAGGCTCTGCACAATGAGCTTCATGTTGGGAGTTTTTGAAACGGTGACGAAGAGAATATTTTCCTTAATTGTGCCTAGCCAACCAAACACAATGTAGTTAGAAAGCTGCCATGGAGGCACATTTCAAGGCTCACAACATTACACACAAAACAATTATTAGGTCCACAAGGAGGATTGTTGAAATGATCATCCTGGTCCTTCTAACTAATAAAACGTTGTCATTTATGAAAATGTGACATTACCTAGTGGGTTATTATTTTTAATTCTTGTGCTAATTAGGAATCTGACTCACGTATATACATAAATGACATTATTTTATTAGTTGGGTGGACCACTTCAACAATCCTCTTGGTAAACTTAATAATTTCTCGAAATACACGTGATTGCACTATAAATAACTTCAACAACATGCAAATTAGCAACACTTTTTATAAAACTTGCCAAGTAAAATTACACACACATACACACAAAAGAAATAAAAATAAAAGAAATGGAAGTACCCTTAATTCTTCATCTTGACAAAGCATTTTCACCAATGTGGTTTTCCCACATCCTCTAGGAGCAGTCAATAGAAGCCGCTGCACCTCATTCTTCAACAGCAGCGTCTTCAACTCCTTTATTGGCATATCCAACCCAACTTTTAATTCTCGGAGTCTAGCAACCCTGTGGCTTGACCCCATTACTGTCTCCACGACCTTGAACGAACCCATTCTCTTGCTAATACTGATCACCATTTCTAAAGTCCTCAACCCATTCCTCGTGTTATGTACTTGCAAATCAACCTGATAGAACCTGACGATTTCGTCTTCCAACTCTTTAAGCTTTGGGGAGTAATATACTTTGAAAAGGTAGTTCCACCAAGGGATTTTCGAGCACTTGTGAACCAGGTTCTCTCCCTTTTTCATATGTTCAATCAAGCTCCTTGTTTCCACTTCTGGGAGTGTAAGTTATTTGCTTAATCATCCTATTTCAATGACCATTGGCACCAGAAGATCTAACGTGGATTCGAGGCGTTTAAGAATGGGTTTGAACATACGGGCTTTGTCTACCACATACTTAACTACAACATGGAAATCACACAAAGCCCTATCCAAATGTGATGTAGAATAGATAGTACATGCCTTCCTGGAGCAACAGGTGTGCAGGAAGTCATAACACAAAATCAAAAGGGGTGCCAGTAGGGGACATCGTGGTGATAGTGTCGGAATTGCATGAAATTTAGCAGGTTGAAGGGAAACGGTGTTCTGATCCAGATTCATAAATGCCATGACCTAAGGCCCCAAAAACAGTGTTTTTGATATTTATAGTAATATTTGTTTTTCCTTAGTTACTTTTAGTTTAAAAGTTAGAATAAGGTCCTGTCTATACTGGGACAACCCTTAAGGTCAGTATTTTATGATTATGCATTTAACTCAATTTTGCCATTTTTGATAAATTTTGGTATTTTGTCACCTAATCGTGTAATTAGTGCGAATTAGAGTTTTTAGACATTTTTTTTTTCTCAGTATTTATATGCTTTATAGCCATCAGAGGCAAGGTAGACTATTATCAATAAACACAGACTTTTGTCAAATTATATCTCTGGTGGATTCTAGTTTTCTTCTCCTTGTAGATTTTGGGACCCCTCGTGGATTTGAGGTTTACTACCAAGAACTAACAGTTTAGTTTTTGTTCCAACTAGAGAGCATCGTGTGTGCTTTCCTTAGGCTTCCACGACATCAAAATGCTACCCCAAGAGCAGCCCCTGCATAGTCCAAAGGCATAGCTTTGCTCTTCTTCTTTTTTCTTTTTTCTTTTTTTTTTTTTTTTTTTTTTTTTTTTTTTGGGTGTGTTTCAGGATGAATGAGAATCTCATTCAAACAAATGAAAGAATGCAACAAAGTACAATTAAATTAAACTAGCAGTGCAACCTGAAAATTACAAAGCTAAAATCAATACTTATATACTACAAAAATTATAAACATGGTACTAATAAGGAAAAGGAACAGAAAATACAAAGTGAATCTAAACGAAACCTTTCAATTTCTTCTCAATTTCTTTGCGCTCATAAGGAAATCCGACAGAATATATAAAGTGAATCTCATTTTCTCTGTGCTGATAAGGAAAAGAAACAGAAAATACAAAGTTAAAGTAAACCCTACAATTTGTTCTCTATACTTTCTTTACGGTTTTTTTTTTTTTTTAAATAATCAATACTTTCTTTATGCGTCTTTGCACTAAAAGGAAGTAAAAGACAAAAATAAATTAAAATAAAGTGATTAATGTCTCTCACGAACTAGGAAGGAAGTTTCCAAGTCTTATCGCAGATTAATTGACACTGTCGATTGTGGAAACTCCTTTGCATTGCATACAAAGGAAACATACAGACCACAGTGTGTTCTTTTTTCTTCGTCATGAAATAGGAATAGTGTGTTACAACTTACAAAATGTAAAATCCCCCTTCTAATTTTCACTATTTTTCATTTTAATCCTCTAAGTTTCATTCTTCTAACTTTCACTATTTTTCATTTCAATTCTCTAAGTTTCATTCCTTCTTAATTAATTTTGATAATTTATGTCGTTAACTATTTTTTTAATATTTAAAATTTTATTTATTTTTAAATTTTAGAAAAAAAATTTAATTAAAAAAAAATCCACCCTCGTCGTCAGATGTTAGGATTTGATTCAAACCAGTGTTCTGTCTAGCTCAAGTTTCACGTTTGGAAGAGCTATATCAGTTGGATAATCAAAGTTTTGCCAAAGTACCAAACTTGTTGTTGTTTCATTATAGATCAATATTAGATTTATTTTTTTATATTTATTTTTTAATTTTAGAAAAAAGTTAATTAAATAAACTATCCCCTCTCTGACGAGAAAGCGGGTTAGTGTTTTTGGTTAGGCCACTCTTTTCTCAAAACCCAATTTCAATTTTGACCGCCAATTCGTTCGCTTAACCAAATTCACCGACCCTCTCCTCTGCTTCAATACTACTTTACGTCCCCAGCTAGCCTGGAGCTCTTTAATGAAGGGAATGAAAAGTTCATTTCCTTGTTTGAGAGTTTCAATGGAGAGAACGGAAAATCCATTTCTTTGTTTGGGAGTTTATGCTCATGGATAAGCGTCTAGGGTTTTCATTTATAATCGTTTCCCTAATGTCTATATATGTCAATTGTGAGGATATTGTTGGAATATTTTAATTTATATAAAATAATTTTTTTTTTAAATATCGATTAATTGCTGATTTAATTTTTATACGTTTTTAATGGAAAATTATTAGGTACTCCTGGAGTACCATAAATGCATACTCCCTCCTCTTACATAAATGGTGAGTCTCATCATGAATTTAATTAGTGGGACCCACCATTCATGTGAGAGGAGGGAGTATGCATTTATGGTATTCCGGAAGTACACAATAATTTCCCGTTTTTAATATAATTTCATAACCTACCTATGATGAGTTGGCTGATATAAATACTACTAACTAAATGAATGTTGATGGCTTAATGTATATTGCAACATTCCTTGTCAAATACATTTCCTTATAAAACATTTTCTTTTCATATGCTCTAATGACTTTTTTTTTTTTTTTTTTTGGTACAAGATAAAAATTCTACTTTAATATAATCTGAGTGTATATGTGAATTTTATCAAAAGAAAAAAAAAATGTATATGTGTGGAGCTCTTTAATGAAGGGAATGGAAAGTCCATTCCCTTGTTTGAGAGTTTTAATGGTTGGAATGGAAAGTTCATTTCCTTGTATGGAAGTTTACACTCACGCAAAAGCGTTTGGGGTTTTCATTTAGAATCGTTTCCCTAATGTCGATATATGTCAATTGTGAGGGTATTGTTGGAATATTTTTATATAAAATAAATTTTTTTAAATATTGATTGTAGGGTCACAATTCGGGGCCCAAGCCCAAAAGGTATGGGGTCTTGGTCTAAGGAGCCCAGAAACAATGAATTTGTAGAGAGTGGGCTGTAGAACTAGGTCTTAGCGAATTGGATATCGGTTAATATTGGGCTATACAACAGTTGAACACAAGTAAAACATGTTAGTATCCATAGATCCTTAGTCCGAGGAGATAAAATGAATGTATGTCGGTCACTGTTTGAAGATTACGGTCGTTTGTGCTACTACTGTATTCTTTCTTCTTTTTTCAGCCCATTTCCTCATGGGGACTCCCTTTCTTATATAGTCTTCTTGAAGACATCGTGGCCTTACACTTGTTGATCATCTAGACCCCTACTTGAGTGCTTGTCCCATCGGACACCCCCTTTCAGCTTTCTATAAGTTGTGGTGGCCAAGGTAGCACTGTTCACAGGTCCTCTCCGCATTAATACTACCAGAAAAGTAGCTGCAACACATTTAATGCGGCAGCAGCAGCTTCTCCTTGGATATCTTACATTTCCTTCTTTCCTACTGGTCTGTGGGACGCATCCCTACTGCTAATGTTTGTCGGGGTAGGTCCTTCTAGTAGACAGAGTGCATATTTGAGCCATACTCATCATGTCCGAGGAGGCATTCCTCCTCGAACCGTCCTTCAAATGCGTCCCTATCCACGAGAGCTAGGTTGGAAATCCTTTAGGGCATCCACTTCCTTTCCTCGGACATTGCTAATCGTCCCGGATGGGGCCCAAGGACCATTACATGATTTTGGGCCTTTGCCCCTACAATAGCCCCTCAAAATTCCGGTTTTTCTCTTTTATTTGAGGAGAAAAATGTGGAATTTTGATATTTAATGGATAAGTCACCACAATTCCTTGATTCACGCATGTAGGAGTACTGTCTCACGTGCCTCATTATTGCTATTGATGTTTCGTAGTCCACGAGGCGCCATTAATTGCACCAGGTGGCTCTATGTCCCCTTGCATCTAACGGTGGGGTGCTTAATCAACGGTAGATATTCCTTTAAACTTTGGGCGGGAGTAATCCCGTTCATTTTTCCTCGCTATATAAGGCTCTTGAGGGGATTACTTTCCCTTTTTTAGAAAAGACATTCAAGCTATCCAAAGCACTTTAGCATTTTCTCTTGAGAAATACTCTAAGTCCCTGAGTTCCATAGCCGCTCCTGTAAGGATTCCCGGCGGATCCTTTGAAAGCTTGAGAGATTTAGAACTCGTACTTCCCGTAAGTTCTCATTTCCCCATATTCCTTTACTCCCCTTTTGGTTGTTCTCCTTGGCCTTTTTTCGTTTATAAACCTTTCTCCGTGCCCTTTAGGGTTAATTGGATGGGTAATTTAAGAGCCTAGTAGATTCTCCAGCTGGTATGGAAGGCTTTAGGGCCAAGTACCATATCCCGCAAGGAGTGGGCCTAGAGTATTGCTCCTCGGACCAAATCCTAACCAAGAGAGAAATGGGGCAGATCGTCATTCGTATGATCACTTTTATAGAAGGAGGGATGCCGATTCCTATGGGTAGGATAACTAGGGATTACTTGCGCGGCCATAGGTTGGCCCCCCACCAGTGCGCTGCTAACATGTTCTGGATTCTAGGGTGTGTAGATGCTCTAAATGAACAAATGAACCTCGGCCTCTTATGGCACGATGTTGTTCACTTGTACGTGTGCCACTGCCTTTCCGAGTCGTATTACCTGAAATCCAGGTCCGACGAGGTGAGACTGATATCTTGCCTTCCCAAGTCCAACAAAGGCTTGAAGGACGATTATCTGATTGTCTCCGGAGCATGGCACGACGGTCTTCGCTACCTAGTTAGGGTGGGAGCACCAGGTGGGACACTCTAGGATTAGGTCCCTCGACGGGGATCTTAGTCTTTTGAGCTTTCCTTTTACTTGTTTTGGTTGCTTGTTTTCTCGGACTGACGTAACCCTTCCTTTGGATGTTTGTAGACAAAGTACACACTATCCCGAGGATCAGTCTAGTCAATGTCCAAGCTCTCAACTACCTCTTAAGGTCCGAGATCTTTGTGAGTGAGGACGGGCAGTTGCGGGCCGCTCACCTCATTTTGGACTACGAGCCTCTTTCTTGTGCCTTCGTGGACATGGGCCAGGCGATAAAGGCTGGGAGTCCTCGATTAGCCCGTATTGACATTTCTAAACCAGGCTTCTTAGCTCGGAGAGACTTACCACCAGTCCAGCCACTCACTCATCGCGTTCCCTAGGAGGTAGCTGTTCCAGGGGAGGGAATTGATTCCATGCACTCATCCCTCTAAGCCGAAATCGATCATTTCCATTTCAACGAAAAAGGCGAGGTATTAATGAGGCCCGTAGAGCTTTCAAATTTCAGCTCAGATCTTGATCGCTTCTTGACGGCTCATTCTCCGAAACTAATAATTGCTCGAATCGACACAAGACAAGAAATTGAAAAGGAAGGCATAGACCTAAAGCCAAAATCTAGTCTAAAGGGCCTCATGTCCAGCAGGAACAAATGGCAATCCTCCAAGGAAGCCCCTAAGGAGCAAGTTCCTACCAGCCTTCCTCCTCCTCCTCCTTCCACTGACCCCGCATTACAACCCATTCCAAACTTGAGGTGGAAAAGGCTAGTCGAAGAATTAGAGGAGGGCGAGGTCGGCCCTCAGAAGGCCAAACAATAGAAAAAAGGCAAAGAGCCTAAAGACAAGAGGACGAAGTCCATTGACAGCCGAGATGAGGCTACACATAGGAGGGGGCAGCGCACCTGGTCTCCCCGGCTAGAATTGGACAGCGCTCCCATCCCTTGGGACACGACCCTTTGGGAGTCCCAGTGGGGGCAGGCGTCGTATCTCACTGAGGCGCTGCAACAGCCCCTCCTCTTGCCTCGTGACATGGATGGGCTCCGGACTACGAGGCAACTGGACCTCTTCATGTCATTGAAGAGGGATCTCGCTATGGTAAAACGAAGATTCTCCCTTGTTCAGGTTCCTTATTCTATGCTCATCTATTTGTCGTTTATGTTTTAATGATTCTTCCATTACTTCTATGCAGGTCACCCCAGCAAATCTACGTGGCCGAGGAATGGGTGAAGAATTCCCGAGAGGAGGTGAACGCTGAGGTTCAGTCCCACCTTGCCATTGAGAAAGCTATTGGTGTCCTCAGGTTGGAAAAAGAGAGCCTAAGTGAGAAGGTTAAAGAGGCTATTAAGGCCTAGGACAGCGCTGAGGCCGGCCTTAAGACCACAACGAGGCAGGTCGAGGACATGCGCCAGCAGCTTCACTTAACAGAAATAAACCTCGCCACCAAGAAGCAATCGGTCTTAAACCTCAAGGTGCAACTGCTACAGGTGAAGGAGGCGGCTCGAGTGGCCAGGGAGGCAGCTGAGGCTACGGTGGCAGCCTTTTACGAGCGTGGGGTGAAGGATACCGAGGCTAGGCTGATCGAGGAGGTGGCTATGGTTTGCAGGGACTACTGCACCGAGTCCTGGGGAGTAGCAATGGATCGGGCGGGAGTTCCTACAAACTCCGAGCTTAGGAGGATCGAGAATATCTTCTTCCCCGAGGATATTCGAGAGATTCCTGATTCGGATCCTCCTGAGAAGCTCCTTTTCGCCCCGACCGCCATTCCTGATCCCGTCGTTCCTGAGCGGAAAGGGGTGGATGAGGAGGCACAGCCACCAGCCAAGGACAAGTCGTCTAAGAATGCCCTCACAATCAGAGATGTTGTCTCGCGTGCCAAGGATGCCAAATCTAAATCCACAACCGAAGACGATCATCTCGAGACTGATGGCATCTCGAAAAGCCCAACCAGGGATAAAGCCTAGAACTTTAATGTAGGGTTTACTTTTGTAATTGTTTTGTTCTGACTTTCATTTCCTTGGCTTTTGCCAATGTTTGTAAGATAACTTCTTTTGGGGTTTAATGAATGATATAATTTCTTCTTCTTTATTTTACTGCTTTAACTTTATTGTCGTCATGAATGAATTCGGACTGTGTTTCTAGATTTCTAATGGTAATCCATTATAGCTAAGTATGAGCAAGGGAAAAAGATTTTTCCCCAATGCTTTGTGCTTTCCTGAGTAATTAATTTCCCCCAAGCCTGTGGCCCGAGGAGCCATGCGAGACTTGGGTTTTGTTTAATACTTGTATAAAACTGCGAAGTGATTAATTTCCCTCAAGTTTGTGGCCCGAGAAGCCACGCGGGACTTAGGTTCTGTTTAATACTTGTATAAAACTGCGAAGTGATTAATTTCTCCTAAGTCTGTGGTCTGAGGAGCCACGCGGGACTTGGGTTCTGTTTAATACTTGTATAAAATTTCGAAGTGATTAATTTCCCCCAAGTCTGTGGTTCGAGGAGCCACGCAGGACTTGGGTTTTGTTTAATACTTGTATAAAACTACGAAGTGATTAACTTCCCCCAAGTCTATGGTCCGAGGAGCCACGCGGGACTTAGGTTCTGTTTAATACTTGTATAAAACTGCAAAGTGATTAATTTCCTCCAAGTTTGTGGTCTGAGGAGCCACGCGGGACTTGGGTTTTGTTTAATACTTGGATAAAAATGCGAAGTGATTAATTTCCCCCAAGCCTATGGTCCAAGGAGCCACGCGGGACTTGGATTCTATTTAATACTTGTATAAAACTGTGAAGTGATTAATTTCCCCCAAATCTGTGGTCTGAGGAGCCATGCGGACTTGGGTTCTGTTTAATACTTGGTTCTGTTTAATACTTGGATAAAAATGTGAAGTGATTAATTTCTCCCAAGCCTGTGGTTCGAGGAGCCACGCGGGACTTGTGTTCTGTTTAATACTTGTATAAAACTGTGAAGTGATTAATTTCCCCCCAGCCTGTGGTCCGAGGAGCCACGAGGACTTGGGTTCTGTTTAATACTTGTACAAAAATGTGAAGTGATTAATTTCCCCCAAGCCTGTGGTCCGAGGAGCCACACGGGACTTGGGTTCTGTTTAATACTTGGATTAAAAAACGAGAGATAAGTAACACAAAGGCTTTTCGCAATAGAAGGGTATATCAACGGTGGGTGCTTTCATTAATAATAGTACCTTTTCAGGTTGTTTACATTCCAGGGGCGTGGTACTACATGCTCATCCAAATCTTCTAAAAAGTATGCCCCTATGCCGGCCACCGAAGTGATATGATATGGCCCTTCCTAATTTGGTCTGAGCTTTCCCCATGCGGGATTTTTTGCAGTGCCCAGAACTTTTCTTAATACCAGGTCCCCAGGTGCTAATGGCCTTAGCTTTACCTTGGCATCATAACCTTGCTTAAGCTTATGTTGGTAGTAGGCGAGCTGGACCATTGCCCTTTCCCTTCTTTCCTCAATAAGGTCTAAACTCTTTTCCAGCAGCTCATTGTTGCCATTAGGACAGAATGAGCTAGTTTTCAATGTTGGAAAGTTTATTTCTAGCGGAATGACAGCCTCGGCCCCATAGGTCATCGAAAATGGGGTCTCCCCCGTTGATTTGCGGGGTATGGTTTGATACGTCCACAGGACATGTGGCAGCTCTTCCACCTATCTTCCCTTCGCGTCGTCTAACCTCTTCTTCAGCCCGTTTACTATGACTTTGTTAACGGCTTTAGCCTGCCCATTCCCCTGGGGGTAGGCCGGTGTGGAGTATCTATTCGCAATTCCCAACTCGCTACAGTACCTTCTGAAAGCCTTACTATCGAACTGAAGATCGTTGTCCGAGATTAGGGTATGAGGGACTCCGAACTTGGTGACAATGTTTCTCCAGACAAACTTCTTGGCATCCACGTCTCTGATATTTGTCGGTGGTTCGGCCTCGACCCATTTAGTGAAGTAATTAGTGCCGATGAGCAGATATCTCTTGCTCCCCGCTGCTTTAGGAAATGGCCCTACGATATCCAAGCCCCACTGAACAAACGGCCAAGTACTGGACAATAGATTGAGAATCCCCCCCAGTTGATGTATATTTGGGGCAAACCTCTGGCATTGGTCACATTTCTTCACGTATTCGTGTGCCTCTTTCTGCATGTTTGGCCACCAGTAACCTTGAGTTATGGCTCTATAGGATAAGGACCTGCCCCCTGTATGGCTTCCGCAAATTCCTTCATGCAACTCCTCCAGGATAAGTTTCGTGGCGTCAGGGTGCACGCAGAGCAAGTACGGTCCTGAAAATGAGCGTTTATACAGTTTCAGGTCCTCGGATAGCCAGAATCGAGAAGCCTTTCTTCTAATCTTGTTGGCTTCGGTCTTTTCTTCGGGTAAGGCATCCTCTTTTAGAAATAGTATTAAAGGGTCCATCCAGCTAGGCCCCACTTTGACATTGTGGACATGGATCACCTCTGTCTTTACCATCGAAGGCCTGTGTAGATCTTCCACCAGTATAACCCGAGGTAAACATTGAGCCGAGGAGGTGGCTAGCGTGGCCAGAGAATCGGCGTGGGTGTTTCTGCTTCTGGATATGTGCAGTAGGCTAAAAGAATCAAAACTCGACCGCAGGCGTTTAGCTTGGTCTAGGTACTCTTACATTCTTTCATCCCTTGTCTCTAATTCCCCATTCACTTGACCCACAATAAGTCTTGAGTTCGAGAATATGTTTACGAATTTCCCGCCCAATTTCTCGACCATGGACATTCCTTCCAGCAGGGCTTCATATTCTGCCTCGTTATTCGTGGCCGAGAAGCCTAATCTTAGCGATTTTTTGATGGTAATCCCCTCAGGGGAAATCAGGACTAGTCCCACCCCAGAGCCCCTTTGATTTGCTGCGCCATCGACTTATGCTTTCCAACAGGTGGGCCCTTGCAGAGAGATTACGCCAACCGATTTTTCATCCATGCTTCGCATTCCTCCCTCTTCTTCTGGTGAGGGTTTAGCAAATTCAACCACCAGGTCCGCGAGGATTTGGCTTTTTACGGCAATACGAGGCATGTACTTGATGTCAAAGGCGCCCAAAATGGTGCCCTATTTAGCAATTCTCCCTGTGTAATTAGCGCTTCGAAGTATAGACCTGAGTGGGAGTTGGGTTAAAACAACGACTGTGTGTGCTTGGAAATAATGGGGGAGCTTTCGTGTGGCTTGAACAACTGCTAGAATGGCCTTTTCTAGGGGAAGGTAGCGAATCTCAACCTCGTGCAATGAATTGCTCACGTAATAGACAGGCCGTTGTACGCCGTTGTCCATTCATATCAGCACTAAACTTACTGCATAAGGGGCCACGACAATGTAGGCGAACAAAACTTTATCGGTTTCAGGGCTAGACATGATTGGTGGCTGAGACAAATACTCCTTAAGCTATTGGAAGGCCAAGGTGCATTCTTCAGTCCATTCGAACCCCTTCCAATTGTTTAACAAGAGAAAGAAAGGTCTACACCTATCCACTGAACGAGAAATGAAACAGTTCAAAGCGGCAATCATACCGGTCAGCTTTTGGACCTCCTTGGGATTCTAAGGAGGCTGCATGCTGTGGATAGCTCTAATTTGGTCGGGGCTGACTTTGATACCTCTGTGGTTCACCATGTAGCCCAAGAACTTTCCTGACCCCACCCCGAATGAACACTTAGACGCGTTGAGGCGCAGCCTGTGTCTTCTCAGGATTTCAAAGATTTCGCCAAGGTCTCTCACATATTCGGACACCAATTTACTCTTTACTACCATGTCATCTATGTAGACTTCAATGTTCTTTCCCATCTGCAGCTTAAACATCTAGGTCATCATCCTCTGGTAGGTGGAACTAGCGTTCTTCAAACCAAAAAGCATCACTTTATAGTGGTAGTTTCCGATGGGGGTGACAAAAGCTGTCTTTTCTTGGTCGTCTATAGTTAGGGGTATTTGATGGTATCCCTGGAAGGCATCTAAGAAGCTCATTCGAGGATGTCCCGTGGTTGCGTCGACCAACCGATCTATCCGAGGCATAGGGAAGGGGTCTTTTAGGCAGGCCTTATTCAGGTCCGTGAAGTTTATACAGACTCGCCATTTCCCACTCTTCTTCTTCACCATGACAGTATTGGCCAACCACTTGGGGTAGAAAACTTCTTTGATAGCCCCTACTTTCTTAAGTTTCATCACCTCCTCCTTGACCACGTCAGCATGCTCTTTCGACGGGCGCCGATGGGGTTGCTTGTTGGGCGTAATGGATGGATTAACGTTAAGGTGGTGGCATATGAATTCCGGATCGACCCCCGGGGCCTTGTAGGCATGCCATGGAAACACGTCCACATTTTCCCTGAGAAAATCAATTAACATTTCTTTCTCTTGGGGAGGTAGCTCCGAGCCGACTTGAAAGAATCTTTTCGGATTAATGCCCATAAGAACTTTTTCCAAATCCTCGCCATTTGCCTTCTCGGTTGATCCCCCACCAATCATGGTCGGGGTTGTTAATTGCTATAAGCTGTTCTCGGTAAAGGTTAAGGGCTCGGCACTCAGCCGTCGCGAGATGGCGGACACCATGCATTGTCGAGCCATGGCTTGATCTCCTATAACTTTTTTGACCCGACCCTCTGACGGGTACTTCATTTTCTGGTGCAGGGTAGAGGAAACAACCCCTAGGGCATGAAGCCAAGGCCTAGCTACAATGGCTGTGTAGGGCGAGTATGCGTCCACCACTATGAAGTCCACCTCCACTATGTCCGAGCCTGTTTGTATGGGCAGTCTAATCTGGCCTTTCAGAGTAACGATTTTCCCTTCAAAGCTTACCAAAGGAGAGTCGTATGCCGTCAAGTCTTCGGGTTTCAGATTCAGCCCCTTGTATAGGTCGGGGTACATTACTTCCACAGCACTGTCCTGATCGACTAACACTCTCTTCACATCATATCCCCCAATCCTGAGCGTGATGACTAGAGCATCATCGTGGGTTGGATAGTTCCGACCTTATCCTCATCCGAGAATGCCAGCATGGGTGAGGCCATCCTCTTAGCCTTTTTAGACTCTCGGTCGTCAACCTCAGTGGGAAGTCGGGCTACCGACATTACTTTAGAAGGATGAGAACCGGTCCTTCTTGGAGTGGCAAGAGTGACATTTATTGTGCTTATAGGCGGTCTCAAGGTGTCCCGCCGTGTCTCAACGTTCGTCTGTTCTTGTCGGCCATTAGAATGATGCAAGAGGTGACTTAATTTTCCCTCTTGGACCAGCTGGTCCAAGTGGTTTTTCAGGTTTCTGCAGTCTTCGGTGGTGTGCCCCGATTCTTGGTGGTATTGACAGTATAGGTTCTGGTTGCGTTTTGTGGGGTCACCTGCCATCCTATTTGGCCATTTGAAGAATGGTACGTTCCTGATTTTCTCCAAAATCTGATGTAATGGATCCCGGAACACAGTGTAGACTGTTCACGCACCGACAGATCCAGGTTGCTCCGTGTAGTCTCTTCTTGGTTGGTTGTTGTTGCTAAATCAATCCGACCTAAAGTCCCTCATCTCCTAAAGGACAACCTTCGCTTTACCCTTACCCACTTGTTGGTCCTCTTCAACCCTCTTGTACTTGTTGATTCAGTCCATGAGTTGGTGCAGGCTGGTGACCGGTTTCCTCGTCAGGGATTTCCTTAAACCCTGCTCGATCGGCAGGCCTTTCTTGAAGGTACTAATGACAACGTCATCATAATTGTCTTCTATCTCATTATACATCTCCTAATACCTATCTGAGTAGGCCTTTAGTGTCTCCCCTTCTCGCATGGATAAGGATAGAAGGGAATCCAAGGGTCGAGGAACCCTGCTGCTAATGATGAAGCGAGAGCTAAAGGCCTAAGTTAGCTGCTTAAAGGAATTTATGGAGTTTGGCTTGAGGCCGTCAAACCATCTCATTGCCATAGGTCCCAAACTAGATGGAAATACTTTGCACATCAAAACTTCGTCTTTGGAATGGGTGGCCATCCTCTAGTTGAACTGACTTACGTGCTCTATAGGGTCCGTCCGACCGTTATATATGGTGAAGGTAGGTTGATGGAACCGCCGAGGAAGTTCAGCCCCCACTATCTTGTGTGTGAAGGGTGACTGGGAGATTCGGTCTAGGGCTTTGCTCATGGTGTCGTTTACTAGGCCCTTGTAGGATGGACTTCTATGACTGCGTTTGTGAGGTTGCTCTTCCTTATAGAAGAAGGTTTCACTTGGTGGAGTTCTCGACCTTTTGTATTCGTTGTCCTCTTCATCGCTGGTGTCCAGGCTGGAGGAGGGATGCCTTCGCTATGCTCAACGCAACTTCCTCTTCAAGTCATCAATTTCTTGTTGTAGAGCTCTATTATCATCCCGTTTTTGGGATGCATGACCTTTCCCCTTTGAGCGGCTTCTGCTCGTATGAGAGGTATGTACACTACCTTCTCGTCGCTTGTCTTGATCTCTTTCCCGTTCGAGGTTAAGAAAGTTGTCCTGCCGTTGGGAGTCTGCAAGCTCTGTTCGGGGTGGACCTGATCCTTCCATATTTAACCGTTGCACTTGCTGAGGCACAAGTTCTTTCCCACAGACGGCGCCAATTGTAGGGTCACAATTCGGGGCCCAAGCCCAAAAGGTAAAGGGTCTTAGTCCAAGAAACCCAGAAACAATGAATTTGTAGAGAGTGGGCTGTAGAACTAGGTCTTAGCAAATTGGACAGCAGTTAATATTGGGCTATACAACAGTTGAACACAAGTAAAACATGTTAGTATCCATAGATCCTCAGTCCGAGGAAATAAAATGAATGTATGTCGGTCACTATTTGAAGATTACGGTTGTTTGTGCTACTACTGTATTCTCTCTTCTTTTTCAGCCCCATTTCCTCATGGGGACTCCTTTTCTTATATAGTCTTCTTGAAGCCATCGTAGCCTTACACTTGTTGATCATCTGGACCCCTACTTGAGTGCTTGTCCCATCAGACACTCCTTTTTACCCTTCTGTGAGTTGTGGTGGCCAAGGCAGCACTATTCACAGGTCCTCTCCACATTAATGCGGCCAGAAAAGTAGCTGCAACGCATTTAATGCGGTAGCAGCAGCCTCTCCTTGTATATCTTTCGTTTCCTTCTTTCCTACGAGTCTGTGGAACGCATCCCTACTGCTAATGTTTGTCGGGGTGGGTCCTTCTAGTAGACAGAGTGCATATTTGAGCCATACTCATCATGTCCGATGAGGCATTCCTCCTCGGACCGTCCTTCAAATGCCTCCCTATTCACGAGAGCTGGGTTGGAAATCCTTTAGGGCATCCACTTCCTCTCCTCAGACATTGCTAATTCTCCCGGATAGGGCTTAAGGCCCATTACATGATTTTGGGCCTTTGCCCCTACATTGATTAATTGCTGATTTAATTTTTATACATTTTTAATATAATTTCATAGCGAGCCTATGATGAGTTGGCTGATATAAATACTACTAAGTAAATGAATTTTAATGGCTTAATGTATATAGCAATATTCCTTGTCAAATATATTTCCTTATAAAGCGTTTTCTTTTCATATGCTTTGATGACCTTTTTAAAAAAAAAAATGTATATGTGTGTAGCTCCCTTTTGGAGACTTGAACCCCGGCTAATTTCATAGCGAGCCTATGATGAGTTGGCTGATATAAATACTACTAACTAAATGAATTTTAATGGCTTAATGTATATAGCAATATTCCTTGTCAAATATATTTCCTTTAAAGTGTTTTCTTTTCATATGCTTTGATGACCTTTAAAAAAAAAAAAAAAGTATATGTGTGTAGCTCCCTTTTGGAGACTTGAACCCTGGCCCTAATCCTCCACAACCCACAAGCACTTATACTTGTGGAGTGACCATCGCACCAAGGGAATGAGATTCAATTGGTGCTAAAAAATTAAAACATAATTGAAACTCTAGCGCCGTAGTAAGTGATATGATGCCTGTGAAGTTTACCCCATAATGTCTCAACTCTCAAGGATCTTCTCGATTAATTTGCTTTTATTCTTTTATGCCATTAACTTATCCTTTTTGTGGTACATGGTATTTATAATGCAAATCCCCAACTTTGCTTTTCTTTTTTTTTTGGGGGGGGGGGGGGACTTGCCACTTTACACTCTTTATAGGGGAAAAAAAGAAAAACCAAAGACAATAACATACACACACACACACACACGTATATATAGGTAAAGGTAGAGTTCATGAGAGACATATATTACAATAATAAAAATAGAAATGAAAGGATTATGCCAAAACAATGATCAAGTATAAGCTTACATCATTATGCCTTCATTAGCAAAAACATACAACTTTTCAAGCACCTTCCTTGCATCATGGTGAGTGACAGAGAAAGCATCACAAAAACCAATTGAATAGTAGAAGTCCACTTCACTTGTTGTCCCTATAACCAGAAGTTTTTTTACACATGGGAGGAAGGAGGTTAAGCAAGATCAATAGCTTCTGAGAGATTATATTTGAAAAACAAAGGCCAATGGCAACATACTCCAGTATCATTTCAATGCCATTGAGAGTAATTATTCAGTGGTGACTTGTACACATCCTCCAACACCATGACAAACTGTGCACACTTAGTTCTCTGTTGAAAAATAATCATTGCTTCTACTGAGAACTATCTTGACTAGCAGCTATTGTTGGCAATGGCATTGACAGTGATTTTCCATATTTCCATTTGACATAACATACTCAAACCTACTACATTTTCCAAAAGGAAACAATTCACGGAATTCATTATTTGGGAAGCCAATTCAAGTTGATATCTTTTTCTGCCACCAATACTTCAAGATTGGATAGGAATTCCTTGATAGGATCCCATAACTTGGCCCTCTCTTCATCACATACCACAAGCTTTAATTGCTTAAGATCCATTATTGATTCTGGAAACTGAGTACGCAATCTCAAGCACCCTTTCATGTTGAGTTCTTTTAAATTACACATCTCACCAATGTGTTTTGGCAACTTCATAATGCTTAGGCAGTCAGATATGTCTAGAATGCTTAACTTATGGAGGGTTCTAATTGAATTTGGGAGCTCTGACAAATCAATACATGACCTAAGCCTTAGCACTTCTAAATTCACCAACTTTCCAATTTCTTCTGGCAATCCAAACAACTTATGACAATTGGTGATGTTGAGTTTTTTGAGGTGGACAATATCACATAGCCTAACAGGCAATCCCTCCAGATCATTGCAATAATCAATGTTTATCTCCGTCAAATTTGGCAATGCATTTGAAACCTGAATTGTACAATTCTCAAAAGCCTCACCAATATTACACATAAACAAGGATATTTTCTTCAAACTCGTCAATGGTACAAGGGTATTGCAAAATGAAGAAATTGAAACCTTCTCTAATCTGATTCTCTTTAAATTGGGCAGAGACTCGAGCAATTGAAAATTGCTTATTTTGGAATGAAAGAAACCATAATTACTGACTATCAAAACCTTGAGTTTATCCATTTTCTCCACAAACTCAGGTAAGGTGTAATTATTTGTATGAAAATTCAGAACTAGAACCTCAACTTCAGATCCTTGAATGTTGCACCAACTCGACGAGAATAATTCATCTACGAAAAGAATGTTATACAGTGTGACAAGCCATCAATATATGAAAATTGCATATTGTGTATGTATGTGTCGTTGATAGAGAGAAAATGTGCCAACCTGTTGAGATAGATAATAGGCGAGCACTAATGAGTTGTTGTTTTTGTTCCGTCCACCACTTTGGTAGATTGTTTCCACTTATGTTAATAATCAGTCTTGACCTTTGTCCTATAGACTCCCGGCTGCTCTGATGCATAGCAAGCTCTCTAAGAATATCATGTTGTGTGACGAAGTCTTCATTATAATAGCTTTTGACCTCACTTGCATCTTTCCTAATTAATGGGCAAAATTAAAAGCTTAGAACACATTAAAATTCTTCAATCTTCACACATAAAAAATATATATTTCATTATTATCCAACAAAACTAATAAAATAATGACACAACCAAGAAAAATCAACATTATTTGTTTCTATCTACGACAAATGAATTCCGATGTCTGCTTGACAAGCAGCAAAAGGGTATAGACTAATAAAAGTTGAAACCCCCCTCTTTTCAAGTAGTTGGAATCTCTAGTTTGGCTTCACTTTCCTTCTTTCTAGCTCTTTGTAGCAATCACATCTATGATGGTAAAAAAAAATTCCTAAATTGGCCAGAAGTAAAATAAACCATAATAACATATTATTAATTGCCATCATTAGTTAATTAAACCACATGACATGATAAAATATTTGGACCTATCAGCCTATGGCTGGGTATAAAGTTAGAGCATATTACTACTAGCAACTAGCAATAATCATATGAAGAGATCACACTACAAGAAAATCATATTATCAAAACAATAAGTGAGCATACCCTGCCATCACAAGTCTAGCCAAATTCCGATTAGTGAGTTCTTCCATAATGGCAATTGCATGGATGCCATCTTCATCTAGTTCATATAATTCTGCCCACATATCGATGAGGGCAACAGCAGGGATCCTTTGGTCTTCAGGAAATGAACCAAGGTCCATGAAACAGTTTTTGATGTTGACCTTGTGATCTGGAAATTCTAAACTCTTTTGAAGATTATCAAGCAACTCAGTATCAGAATTGAAAAAAAATTGACCATCAGACCAATTCATTAGTCTACTGTGCCATACTTCTGCCTTTTGCCTACACAGTGAGCCACCAATCACTTTAAGGACCAGTGGGAACCCTGCACATCCTCTTACTATCTGCAATTAAAGGAACTAAATAAACTTAGTTATTGTTTGGAGGTTACAGGGTAAGTTTTTGCAAAAAATAGAATGATCATAAGGGAATAAAATGGAATGGAATGTATTTAAGTAAGGGAAATTAATGGAAAAGAAAGTAATGGAATGGAATTAAGTAACTTTGATTAGATGTTTTAAAATAAAGGAATGAAAATAAATGAAAATGAATGGAATGTAAATAATTTTGTTTGCAAGTAACATAGAGGGAATGAAATGAAATCATTTTATAACAATATTACTATTATACTACTATTTTAAAATAAATGGTTGACTATATAGGGGTATTTTGGGAGTTTTATTAAAAAATTTATTAAATCTAATTTTATTCCCTCACATTCCCCCAAATTTTGGGGGAAATGAAAATTTTAGATTTTAAGGGAATAGAGTGAAATAAGTATTCCTTCTTATCCATTCTATTCACTCCCAATTAGCCTTTGTTTGGGAGGAAGGAATGGAATGTAATGGAAATGAAATGAATAAAGATAATAATTTTAAAATATCTTTCCCTTCTCTTGTTTGGGAGTTTTAATAGAAGAAATGGAAAGTTCATTCCATTGTTTGAGGGTTTAAGTAAGAGGAAATGGAATAAGTAGGAGGGAACACTCATTCTTCATAATTCCCTTAAAACCTTAAATTTTCATTCTCCCGAAATTGGGAGGAATGGGAGGGAATGAAATTAGATTTAATAAATTTTTTACTAAAACTCCCAAAATACCCATATATATTCAACATTTTATTTTAAAATAGGGGTCTAATAGTAATATTGTTATAAAATGATTCCATTCATTTCCCTCTATGTTACTCCAAAACAAAATTACATACATTCTATTTATTTGAATTCCTTTATTTTAAAATATTCAAACAAAGCTATTTAATTCCATTTCATTTCTTTCTCTTCCTTTATTATCATTCCATTTTATTCCATTCCCTCATGAACTCCCAAACGTAGTCTTAAACTCCCACAAAGGACACTTCCAAACAAGGGAAGAAAAGAATATTTTAAAATTATTCTTTTCATTCATTTCCATTCCATTCTCAAAGCTAATTGTTTGGAAATTTGAAAACATTGTTTGGTGACAAATTTTTTTCCCTTTCTTGTTAGTCTAGTTCCGGAGACAGTTGGGTTATTGGAAAACAAACAAGCAATGAAGGAAAGCTTAAATGTATGTGTAGTCGTGTATGTATGGCAACATAATTTTGAGTGGTACATGAGGTATTATGTACTTAAAAGAAGAAGAAGAAGAAGGGAGAGAATGTATATATCTTCAGTCATCTCTACATACCTTACGCAAAAGGAAATAAGACAAATAAAATTAGGCATATATATATATATATATATATATCAAAAAGACAAAGTACCTTTTTGATATCTTCTTCTGGTGGAATATAAGTGCTCCCCTCTTTCAGGGATGCTGAGTGACGAAAAAGAGTCATTGCATCTTCATCATTTAGCGGTTCTAAGTGATATGTAAATTCAAATCTTGGAAATGCAGTTCTTGATGTAACCAAAATCTTGTAATCTGGAATATCAAACTTCAACTTTTCAGGAATGGATTCTGATCCGAGCCAGACATCATCTAGGATCAACAATATAGGATTAGGTCTAATATGATTCAGCAGATGTGACAGTTGGTCAATTGCATCTTCATCACTTTGAATCTGAAACTTAGGCTGCATATCCTTATAATTAAATAGGTTCTGCACAATGACCTTCACGTTGGGAGTTTTTGAAACGTTCACAAAGAGAATATTGTCCTCAAATATGCCTGTCCAAACACAACGTAGTTAGAAAATTGCCATGGAGGCATATTTCAAGGCTCACAAACACAACATTACACACATAAATTAGGGTGGTAACTGAACCAAGCTAAGCATAAACAATTCGGGCTTAGCTCAATAAAAATTGGTTTATGTTTGTTTGTTTATAAATGAGCCAAGTTTGAGCCATAATTTTAGGCTTGTTTAATAAACAAGTTGAGCCCAAGCAAAAAAATTATTCATGAATAGGCTTGTGAACAATAGGACTCGATAAAAAAATAAGCCAACCTAAGTAGGGATGACAATGGGGCGGGGCGGATTCGAAGGATGGGGTCTTTGCCCCAACCCCACAAGATTTTGTTTTACCCCATCCCCGCCCTGCCCTGCATGATAGGAAAAATTTTCTTACCCCATCCCTGCCCCTTGGGGCCTCGTGAATCCCCGACTCACCCCGTAAAACTCTACTTTTTGTTAATTTGCCCACAACAATTACAATTTTTTTTAATAAAACTTGTTTCGTTAATAAAAATATACTTGAAATTACAAATAAATTTATCACATCAAATCAAACTAATTTTTAGCAAAAATTGAATAATTTTATTAAAGTGTTTAATAAAACTATATCACAAAAAAAAAAAAAAAAAAAAAACCCTAAAATCTCATAATACAAAATCAATGATTCAATAGTATATAAATTTGTTTATAATAAATACAAAAGAAAATGTTAAAATTGGTACCTTATTTCCAATCTTGATAGAGAAAAAAAGAGGCAAAAAGAATTGTTGAGTAGAATAAAATAAGCTGATGATATATTTGTTTAACTAAAAGGGTTTTATGGTATAAAAAATTTACAATTTAACCCTTATCAATGCAGGGTAGGGTGGGGATGGGGTGGGTTGGGTCTAAAAAGTTTAAACCCAACCCCGCCCCTTCCTGTGGTGCGGGGCTAAAATCTTGCCCCATCACCTTTGCAAGGCGGGGAAAACTTGCGTGAGGCGAAGTGGGGAGGGGCGGGTCAAGTGGGGTAAGGAAAAATTGCTTTCCTTAAGCCTAAAGCTTGTTTATGGGATTTGGTAATAAACATGATATGGACTTGAAAAAAAAAAAAAAAACCCTTATATTTTACTAAGCCTTTAATTAATTAGAGTTGGGACCACATGTCTAAACCAAATGGGTCTGATAATATGCTTAATATTCACTTGCTAATATACTTTGTATTGGATCTCAAGCTTGAAAATTTGATACGGAATTTGGTTTTGACCTTGATATTGAGCTCAAGCTCGACTTAACTAACAAATCAAGCCAAGCCAAGCTCAAGTTCAAGCTCAAGCTATTGGATTATTTAACAAGCTCAAGCTCAAGCTCAGACATGGTTTGTAGGCTTGGTTCAAGCTTCGGCCAAGCTTAAATATTTTATAATTGTTGTCGAGCTGAATTTGAACAATCAATACTCACCAAAGTTTAACTCGCATACAACCTTGACAAAAATACACATGCTAGCACTATAAATAACTTCAACAATATGCAAATTAACAACACTTTTTATAACACTTAGTGTCCGTTTGGCAAAAATTATTTTTGCTAACTTATTTTACTATGTAGTTTATTTTTGCTACTATTTATATATTCTACTTGCACTTTTTAGTACTATTTATGGATTTTATTGTACTATTTCAACTAACTTTTACTTTTATTTATAATACTCTCGATAAAAAAATTTTATTTTCAACAAAATAAACAAATCACGAACAAACCTTTAAATAAAGTAAAATTACACGCACATTTAGACGAAAGAAAAGAAATGAAAGTACCCTTAATTTCTTTATCCTGACAGAGCATTTTCACCAATGTGGTTTTCCCACATCCTCCAGGAGCAGTCAATAGGAGCAGCTTCACCTCCTCCTTCAACAGCAGCGTCTTCAACTCCTTTATTGGCATATCCAACCCAACTGTTAAATCTTGGGGTCCAGAAACCCCGCCCAACCCCCTTGGTGTCTCCACGCCCCTGAACGAATCCACTTTCTTGTTTATACTGATCACCGTTTCTAAAGTCCTCAACCCATTCCTTGTGCACAGTGCATGCAAATCAACCTGACAGAACCTGAGGATTTCTTTGTCTAACTCTTCAAGTTTGGGAGAGTATTGGACTTTGAAAACGTAGTTCCACCACCGGATTTTCAAGCACTTGCTAACCAGCTTCGCTCCCTCTTCCATTTGTTCCATCAATCTCTTTGTTTCCCTTTCTGGGAGTTCAAGTTGTTCGCTTAATCGTCTTATTTCATTGACCGTTGGCACCAAACTATCTAACGTGGATTCGAGGCGTTTAAGAATGGGTTTGAACATACGGGCTTTGCGTACCACATCCTTAACTTTGTCATGTAACACTGCAAAGCCCTCTCCAAATGCTGCCCCAAGAGCAGCCCCTGCAACGTCCAAAGGCATAACTTCGCTTTCTTTTTCTTTTTCTTTTTTCTTTTTTCAGGAAGAAATAGAATTTTATTCAAACAAATGAAATAGCGCAACACGGCACAAGTAAACTAAACTTGCAGTGCAGCCTGAAAATTACAAAGCCAAAATAAACACTTATATGCTACAAAAACTATAAAACAAAGCACGTAAAAGTAAGCCCTTCAATTTCTTCTCAGTTTCTTTGTGCTTATAAGGAAATAGAACAGGAAATACAAAGTAAAAGTAAGCCCTTCAATTTCTTCTCAGTTTCTTTGTGCTCATAAGGAAACGGAACCGAAAATAAAAGATTAATCCCTCAATTTCTTCTCACATTTTCTTTATGCTTCTTTCGCGGAAAAGAAAGAAAATTAAGAGTCAGTAAAAGACAAAAAATATATATATAAATAAAGCAATCAAAATCTCCGGCGAACCATGTAGGAAGTTTCCGAGTCTCAGCGCGTTAACTGACACCGTTGACTGCGGAAACTGGAAGCTCCTTTGCATTACACAGTATGTTCTTTTATTTCTTCGTCATGGAATAGGATTAATGAGTTGACAAAAAAATGGGCTAGGCCCAAAAAAAGACCGTGCAAGAGAAAGTGGGTGTTTGGTTGGGCCACTCTTTTCTCAAAGCCCAGTTTCAATTTTCGACCACCAATTCCCTCGCTTAACCAAATCCAAATAGTAATATAATATATTATATAATATTAATTTCTCATTTTTTTTTTAAATGGCCCCGTTTCTCACTCTGAACCTAACATGAAGGCAAAAAAAAAAAAAAGGAGCCCGTGAAGATTGAAGGCTAATCCCAACTCCCATCAAAAAAAAAAAAAAAAAAAAAAGAGGCCTGTGAACTGACGTGAAGGCTAATCCCAATAGCCGTTTCTCACACTGAACTGACATTAAAGCTAATCCCAATTCCCATCTGAAAAAAAATAAAAAAAAAAGGGCCGTTTCTCACACTGAAGTGACACTATTCCCATCCCCAAATCTTTTGCTTGCAGAAGAAAAGATTGCAAAAGGCAGAAATCTTTAGCTTATAGGCAAAACCGCAGAAAGAAGAAACAGATAAGAAAAGGCAGAAAAAAGAAAGAAGAAAAAAAAAAAAACTCTCACTCTCTGACTCTCTCTCCATCTTGATTCTAAAAAAAAAACACTGTTTTTAGTTAACTTACTCATCAATCGGTGTTAGCAATAGACTTGGTGTGTTCACAGAGCTTCATTTCAGGTTCTTTTCTGCTTTCTCTTCCTTTGCCTCTTTCGTCTACTTCAGCTGCTGGGTGTCTAAGTTTTTTTTTTTTTTTTTGAAGAGGAGCTGCTGGGTTTTACTCTTTCTTTTTGGCTTTAGATCTTCTTCAGCTGATGGGTGTCTGAGTTTTTTTTTTTTTTTTTTTTTTTTGCAGAGGAGCGGCTGGGTTTTTGCTCTTTCTTTTTGGCTTTAGATCTTCTTCAGTTGATGGGTGTTTGAGTTTTTTTTTTGGGAAGAGGAGCTTCTGGGTTTTTGCTCTTTCTTTTTTGCTACAGATTTATCTAGAAGCCTAGCTGTCTATAGAATGGTCCAGATGACTCCTTAAAGATGTAAAGTATTGTTTTGCTTTACCCCTTAAAGATGTAAAGTATTGTTTTATTCTTCTTTTTGGCTTTACACGTTTTGTTTTATTCTTCTTTTTGGCTTTACACGTTTTTTTTTTTTTTTTTTTTTTTTTTTTTTTTAAGAAATCAGATTTAGTGGGATGGAACCATGAGGGATAGTGGGGTCTAGGCTTGTCTTAGTTTTAGTGTGGATCAAGTTGGGTCTTACACATTTTGCTAGTGGGTTGGTCTTAGTAGATTCAATCTTTTGCTAAAAAAAAGGTTTAATGCTACACAAAAAAAAAGAGTATTGATAAGTGATAACAAAATTATAAATTAAGAATAATTTACTTTGTATTATGTGGGGATCATTCGGTTGATAGGCCCATAGGATTCAGAATTGGTTGAGGATTGTTGGGCCAGTGGCCCATCCGAGGCCGTGTACCCGTCCGAGGACGCCATGCTCCTCGGCAGTATGCGTCCGAGGACAATCGCGTCCGAAGACGATCAGGACGTGGTCTCACCGCGATCAGATCTCAGAAGTAGGTCATCTCAAAGGGTAGAGTAGCCGACTAAAGATGGAAGAGATAAGGCAAACAAATATCTGAAACTATAGCTACCTCCGCATTAATGACCTCTCAACCAACTCTCTGGCCGCATTAATGTGGAGGTGATACCTGAGCAGTAGGGAAGCAGCCTTACAGCTGCCCATAGGAAGTTCCAGGAGGTGCCAGATGGGACAGAAAGAAATCCTCCAGACACAATCTACACGTGTTCGGCGAGGATGGATCGCGAAGGGGAGTATATAAACTAAAAGAAGAACATGAAAGAGGGGATCGAGGAAAAAGAAGAACACACATAAAACTGGAGAGAAAGAAGTAAGAGAAAAGAGGGAGAGTTGCACTAGGCACTTAAGAAAAAAGTTTCATTGTACCAACGAAAAGGAAGGTAAACCTTGTATGGGCTTGAGAGAAAATCTTGGAGGTAGATACCACAGTTAACCTAGTTCTTTACACCCACGCTCTACAAATCATATTGTCTGGGCCTTTTACGTACGAACCCAATACTGTTTAGGTTCGTCACCAAATTGAGTCCCTACAATTGGCGCCGTCTGTGGGGAGAGCTTGTGTTAGCTTGTACAACCTCCGATACAACGTTTTCGATGGAAGGAGTGGAACTGCCTCACCCCGCAGCGGGGCTGCATCAGGGTGATATCAGCCTGCATCAGGCGGAGTCAAGGGGCTCTCAGCATGGTGGTCCTCGAAAAAGTCCCGAACGGAGGGAAGTCCAAGAGGGGAGCATACATACTACTCATACCACGAGAACCCGTACACGCGGGAAGAGTCACGTTTCCCACGTGAAGCATGATGGGGATCTGCAACGTGAAATTGCGGACTTGAAGAGAGAGTTACGCCATGCACGACGGGAGCGTTCCCCACCTCGCTCCGAACTATCATCCGGGGAGTCGGATGGAACTAGCTATAGGCGGAGATCGAGAACTCCGCAGAGTGAGACTTTCTCCTACGAAGGGGAGCGTCGCCATAGGCGTAGGCGTAAAAGTCCAACTAGTAGGGGCTTGGGAAACGATGCCATGAACAAAGCCTTGAGTCAAATTTCCAGGTCACCCTTTACAAGAAGCATAGATAATGCTACCCATCCTCGGCGGTTCAATCAACCTACGTTCTCTCTGTATGATGGCCATTCGGATCCGGTGGAACATGTAAGCTATTACAGCCAGAAGATGGCTATTCATTCCAGGGATGATGCCCTGATGTGCAAGATTTTTCCGTCGAGCTTGGGTCCGACGGCGATAAGGTGGTTCAATGGCTTAAGGGCCAACTCTATTGGATCTTTCAAAGCACTGACCCAGGCTTTTGGTGCTCGTTTTATTACATGCAGCAGGACACCTTTGCCGCTGGGGTCCTTGTTGACCTTGTCTATGCGAGAGGGCGAGACTCTCAAGAGTTATTCGGATAGGTACTGGGAGATGTTCAACGAAATAGGAGGGAAGAATGACGCTGTGGCCATAACTACTTTCAAAGCCGGCCTCCCAGCTGATCACGACTTGAGGAAATCCTTGACGGGTAAACCTGTTACCAGTGTGCGCCAACTGATGGACAGAATAGAGAAGTACAAAAGGATAGAGGAGGATCAGCTTCAGGGGAAAGGAAAGGCCAAGATGATCCCTCAGGAGAGGAGGGATTTCAGGTCGGATCGTTATAATAACAACCGACCAAGGAGGGACTTTGTTGGCCAGTCGGCCTCGGCAGACGCCCAGGTCGTTAATGCGGTATTTCGGGAGCCTGTTCAGCAGGTTTTGGAGAAGATAAAGGACGAGCCATTTTTCAAATGGCCTAACAGGATGGCAGGAGAGCCTACAAAACGCAACCCGAGTTTGTATTGCCATTACCATCAGGACCATGGACACACGACAGACAACTGCAGAAATTTATGGGACCATTTGGAGCAGTTGGTTCGGGAAGGAAAATTAAGGCAGCTCTTGCATCACTCCAGTGGAAGGCCGAACCAAGCAGGTTCCGAGGTGCGTGGGGATGCTTCATCAAGGCTCCCTCGGGGTACAATCAACGTCATCTTTGCGGCCCCAGGGAGGACTGGATCTTGCCCCACCAGAGTGTTGTCGGTGTCCCGATCCCCGGCCGAGGATCGTTCTCAAGCATGGAAGAGAGCCAAGAAGCGTGTCCCCTTGGTTTTGGGTTTTTCAGACGAAGATTTGGAGGGAACCATACAACCCCATGAGGATGCCTTGGTGGTAATGCTGAGGATCAGTGGGTACGATGTCCGAAGGGTGATGATCGATCAGGGAAGTGTGGCGGATGTGATGTATCCGGATTTGTACAAGAGGCTAGGTTTGAAGCAGCAGGACTTGACAACCTATAATTCCCCTCTGGTCAGTTTTGAGGGAAGGTTAGTCACTCCAATGGGGCTAATTAGGCTGCCCGTGCAGTCAGGCACGGAGGTGGTGGAGGTGGATTTTATTGTCGTAGATGTTTTTTCTCCGTATACGGCTATCCTGGGCAAACCCTGGCTTCACACACTTAAAGCGGTTTCATCTACCCTGCATCAGAAGGTGAAGTACCCATCCGGAGACCAAGTGCTGGAGATAGTAGGGAACCAAGCGGCTGCTCGGCAATGCCAAGTAGCGGCTATACGGCATCGGCCTGAGGCAGAAACCTCGGCTACAGCCGATAATGAGTCATAGCAATTAAAGATCCCAGCATCAGGTTTAGACGCACCAACCAATGGGGTAGAATGTGAAGATCTGGAGAAGGTGACCGTTGCTGATGATCCAGAGAAATTCTTTCGGGTTGGGGCCAAGTTGCCTCTACAAGAGAAAGCGAGTTTGCTGGAGTTTCTCCAAACTAATGTGGACGTCTTTGCATGGGACCCTTATGAGGCTCCAGGAGTAGACCCAAGTTTTATTTGTCACCGACTCAATGTAAACCCTGCCGTTCCCCCCCAGAAGGCAAATTCATCGGCGACCGTCGAGAGAGCATGCCGAGGCAGTCCGAAGTGAAGTTGCCAAGCTCAAACAGGCTGGGGCTATCAAAGAAGTCTTTTACCCCTAATGGCTGGCCAATACGGTGGTAGTGAAGAAGAAGACGGGGAAGTGGCGAGTGTGCGTGGATTTCACGGATCTTAATAAGGCATGCCCCAAAGACCCATTTCCTATGCCAAAGATTGACCAGCTAGTGGATGCGACCGTGGGCCACCCTAGGATGAGCTTCTTGGATGCCTTTCAAGGGTATCACCAAATACCGTTAGCCGCCGATGATCAAGAAAAGACCGCTTTCATGACCCCGGTTGGGAACTACCATTACAAGGTGATGCCTTTCGGTCTGAAAAATGCTGGATCTACCTACCAACGCATGATGACGAAAATGTTCGAGCCACAGCTGGACAGAAGTATTGAAGTTTATATTGATGACATGGTAGTGAAAAGCAAGGTAGTGACTGAACATGTGGAGGACCTCACTAGCATCTTCGGGATACTGAGAGAACACAGGTTGCGCCTGAATGCTTCGAAGTGCTCCTTTGGTGTAGGTTCCGAAAAATTCTTGGGGTACATGGTGACCCATAGGGGAATTGAGGTTAATCCAGATCAGATTAGGGCTATTAACAATTTGTAAGCGCCCCGGAATCCAAAGGAAGTGCAGAGGTTGACGGGGATGACTGCTGCGTTAAACCGATTCATCTCCAGGTCAGCCGAAAGGTGTCGTCCTTTTTTCCGTCTGTTACATAAGTGGCAGGGATTCGAATGGACCGAGGAATGTGTTGAGGCGTTCCAGCAGTTGAAAAATTATTTATCCAAACCGCCGATCATGTCTAGCCCTGAAGTGGATGAGATGTTGTATGCCTATCTGGCGGTAGCCCCACACGCAGTCAGTTTCGTCTTGATGCGAGAAGACAATGGCGTCCAGAGGCCGGTATATTATGTAAGTAAATCCCTCCATGAAGCGGAGGTGAGATATCTGTCGTTAGAGAAGGCCATACTGGCAGTCGTCCATGCGACACGTAAACTTCCACACTATTTTCAAGCTCACACTGTAGTTGTTTTGACCCAATTGCCTCTCAAATCCATACTTAGAAGTGCTGACTATACCGGCAAAATTGCCAAGTGGGGAACGATTCTGGGTGCTTTTGACATCAAATACATGCCCCGCACCTCTGTGAAGGGTCAAGTACTCGCCGATCTGGTAGCTGAATTCGCTGAGTGCCCTGAGGAAGTTAGTAGGAATCAAGATCACATGGATGAAAAATCGGTTGGCATAATATCCGCGCCAAGAGGGCTGGTATGGAAGGTATATGTGGATGGGGCTGCAAACCAACGGGGAGCTGGACTAGGATTGGTCTTGATATCTCCCGAAGAGGTCATCATCGAGAAGTCGCTAAGGCTGGGGTTCTCAGCTACTAACAACGAATCAGAGTACGAAGCTCTGATAATGGGAATGAGCATGGTCCATAAAATGGGTGGAAAGGCAGTGAAACTGTTCTCGGACTCGAAGCTGGTCGTTGGCCAGGTGACTGGAGAGTTGGAGGCCAGAGACCCAAGGATGCAAGGGTATCTAAACCGGGTTAGGCATATGCGAACAGAGTTCGAGTCGTTCGACGTATTACATATTCCACGAGGTGAGAATACCCACGCAGACTCCTTAGCGACCCTTGCCACCTCCTCAGCACGAACTTTCCCACGGGTAATTATCGTGGAAGACTTGCATACTCCCACTTCACCAGAAAAAGAGATTTGCCAAGTTCGTCAAGCTAGTTTGACGCCGTGCTGGATTGACCCTATATTAAAATTTCTCGACAGTGATGTGTTGCCCGAAGATAAGGTAGAAGCTGAGAAAATACGAAGGAGAGCACCTCGGTACTGATTATCCGAAGATAAAAAGCTATATAGGCGGTCCTTCTCTGGGCCATATTTGCTCTGCGTGTCTCCCGAGACAGCAGAATTAATCCTGGAAGAGTTGCATAAGGGTATTTGTGGAAGCCACACAGGAGGAAGATCCCTGTCATGCCGAGCACTAACGCAAGGTTATTGGTGGCCGAATATGCAGAAAGAAGCGCAGGAGTACGTTAGGAAGTGCGATCAGTGTCAAAGATATGCTCCGAATATCCACCAACCTGGAGGAGTTCTTAACCCTCTCTCAAGCCCTTGGCCCTTTACACAATGGGGGCTGGACATTGTCAGCCCTTTTCCTAAAGCTATAGGAAACAAGAAGTACCTGCTGGTCGGCACAGACTACTTTACTAAATGGGTTGAAGCTGAGCCCTTGGCGAACATCCGGGACGTAGATGTGAAGAAGTTTGTCTGGAAGAACATTGTTACACGATTTGGAATCCCACGAGCTCTTGTTTCGGACAATGGGCTCCAGTTCAATAGCAATGCCTTTAGGGAATACTGTTCAGAACTGGGAATAAGAAACAGATATTCCACTCCAGCTTATCCGCAAGGCAATGGGCAGGCTGAAGCTGTTAACAAAGTCATTGTCCATGGGCTTAAGAAGAGACTAGACGACGCGAAAGGAAGATGGGTGGAGGAACTCCCACATGTGCTTTAGACGTATCGGACAACGCCCCGGCGTTCGACGGGAGAAACTCCTTTCTCCATGACCTATGGAGCCGAGGCCGTTATTCCGTTGGAAATTGGATTCCCGACATTAAAGACCAGTGCATTCTCTTCGAGTAATAATGATGCGATGTTGGAAAAAAGTTTAGACCTGATTGAAGAACGAAGGGAAAGCGCAATGGTTCGGCTAGCTTACTACCAGCACAAACTCAAGCAGTGCTATGATAGCAATGTGAGGATGAGGCCGTTAGCCATAGGCGACCTGGTGCTGAGAAAGGTCCTAGGGGCCACTAAGAATCCAAGTTGGGGAAAACTGGGACCCGATTGGGAGGGACCGTATCGAATTACTTCTGTAGCTGGAATAGGGGCTTATTATCTAGAGGATCTAGACGAAAAACCTGTACTCCATCCTTGGAATGTAAATAATCTCAGAAAGTATTATTATTAGTAAAGAAGTTTTAATTCAAATATTCTCTTTTAACTTACGTCAAATATGCATTCTATGAGTCCCGCATCCTGTCATATCATACTGAATTGTTAAACAGAAACTGAGTTATGCTAGGTCCTCGGATCGCAAACTTAGTGAAAATTAACATCCTATCATACTGAATTGTTAAACAGAAACTGAGTTATGCCGAGTCCTCGGATCGCAAACTTAGTGGAAATTAACATCCTATCATTCATACTGAATTGTTAAACAGAAACTGAGTTATGCCCGGTCCTTGGATCGCAAACTTAGTGGAAATTAACATCCTATCATTCATACTGAATTGTTAAACAGAAACTGAGTTATGCCCGGTCCTTGGATCGTAAACTTAGTGGAAATTAACATCCTATCATTCATACTGAGTTGTTAAACAGAAACTGAGTTATGCCAGGTCCTTGGATCGCAAACTTAGTGGAAATTAACATCCTATCATTCATACTGAGTTGTTAAACAGAAACTGAGTTATGCCAGGTCCTTGGATCGCAAACTTAGTGGAAATTAACATCCTATCATTCATACTGAATTGTTAAACAGAAACTGAGTTATGCCAGGTCCTTGGATCGCAAACTTAGTGGAGATTAACATCCTATCATTCATACTGAATTGCTAAACAGAAACTATGTTATGTCAAATCCTTAGACCACTAATTCGGTAGAAACTTCCCTGCTAAGTTGTGTATCGAATTATTAAATGGCAGAAAGAGTGGTGATGAGTTTTCTAAATCATAATCCTAGTAAAAGTAATGCCTTATGAACATTCGTTAAGGAGTCAGAAAGAGAGAGCTTCGAATGCAAGATGGGCGTACAATGAAAGAGGCGTCTGAAATGAATCCATCCAAAATTACGACGACAAAGTAAGTAAGTGTAAAGATAACTTAGAACCATCAGAATGATAAGAAAGTAAGCAAGAAAGTCCTCTATTAAGTGTCTAAATTAAAATTACAAAGCAGTTTCTATCTTTTTACTTTTTGATAATGCCCCCAGTTGATTGAACTGTGGAGTCCAATTCTTGTTGAAAACCCTGTGAGACCGTATATGTCTTCGAAGCAGTGGTGGATTTGTTTGGAGAAGCTCCTGGAGGGGAGTTGCGAGGTAAAACCTCCCCGCTGGGATTAATAGCTGGGGCTGGAATATCAGCTTGGTGTGGTTGAGGAGCTGAGGAGCGTATCGCTTCGGGGTAATATACGTTCTCTGGCTTACGTAGTTCAGATGAGGCTTCAACCCCAGCATGGTTAAGAGCCTCGCTCCAGGTTCTCGCACAGAAAATGCGGCAAACCTCCGGAACTTCGGCTCTTAACGCTTTCTCAGTTTCAGCTATCCCGATTTCGTAGCCCCTCTGCTCGGCTTCATCCTTTGCCTTCTCAGACTCGATTTTTGCTTTCTCGGCTTGTTCTTTAAGCTTTTCAGCTCTCTCCCTTAACCTCTGAGTTTCTTCTAGATGCTTCTTAAGAACAAGAACTTGTTCCTGAGTCTTCTTCAGTTCGGTATTCGCCTCGCGCAGAAGCTTGGCTTGCTCCTCGGCCTGCTTCTGGTAGCCTTCTGATGACGATTCAGCACTCTTGCGAGCTTCTTCCTCGACCTGTAGCTTTTTCCTTGCGACGATTAGATCCTGTTCAGATTTGGACAAGGTTTGAACAGCCATTACCCTTCTTTTCCTTTCACCATCTAGCTGGTTGGAACAAGCATTGAGCATCTCATCTAGCTTGAAGGTATTTTGGATGATCTGTAAAAAATAAAAAGGGGGGGGGGTGAGTTAGTGTTATAGTTAATGAAAAGTGCGCATTAGTAAGTAACAGTCACAGAATGAAACAGTATAAAGGACAGCTTCTCACCATGCCCAAATATCGTTTATTGTCAAGGATGAGTTGATTCTTCCTCACATTCTTTAGCTCAGCCATATCCTTTGGGAGCAATAAGGCCTCCTCTATGGCCGAGGCCACATGACACCCAATGCCGCCGTTATAATCCCTTACAGAGGCATCGTCTCGCAGGGGCTCCCCACCGAGCATAGGAACTGGCAGCCACGCTTGTGAATCGGGATGTGGGGAATCGGATTTCTCTTGGCCCCGCGTAGAGGGTTGCCTGGTTTTCTGCTGCTTTGCCGCTCGTTGGACATCCTCCTCTCGAGTGGGACGGGATTTGCTCGCATCTGCCACCCCCTTACCTTTCTGTTCTCTGCGCTTCTCTTGCTCGGCAGTGCTTGGCGGTGCTGGTTGCGGAGATGATTGAGGAGGGTGGCGAGGGACTGGAGGAGGAGACCTGGCTGGAAGAGATGAAACCTGGGATGGTACTGTTTGGGCAGGTGCAGACTTTCCCTGTTGACCTCCTATCAGCTCCATTAAGCTTTTCTGGGGTGTCCTTTGTACCCCCATCTCGTCAGAACTTTCCTCGGGGCTTGAGGGCTGATCGAAAATCTCAAAATCGTCCGTGGATTCCGATACTGTTACAACGGTTTGCTTGCTTTTTTCCCTTTTCCTTCTCCTATTGGTCCCCTTTTTCTTGAGGGAAGGTGAGGGTGAAGAAAGCCCCGCTGAGACGCTGGCCACGAAAAGAGGTTCTGTGAGAGGTGTGTGTTCGGGAAGTGGAATACCCTCTGGAACGATGAATCCTTCGTAGGCAACACTGATACGGCGAAGCCGAGGATCGCGTGCCCTAATCACGCACTTCGGCGCCTGAAAGCCAAAAGAAAGGGGGGTATATCCGAGAATTAAATGTGCTGCTCGTAGCTGACCATCAGCCTCGTTCACGTATATTTCAGCTCTCAATAATCTGTCTAGGCTCGCTTTATTGACCAATCTGAGATTGGGCTTCGTGTAGCGTCTATCTGTAAAACCGTTGATTTTAAAGATAAAAGTTGTGAGACGCGAAAATAATAAAGGTAATTAAAATGCGATCATGAGCTAAGTAGCATAGGTCTATAACTTCGCACCCACCTGGCGTTCCCTCCACTGTCGGGCAAGATAGACCATCATGCCATTCCCCAGAAAAAATGAGGAAATCTTCTTTTAGGTGCTTATTTGAAGTAGGGAGGCACTGAATTAACCTTACTACAGGATATCTCGACTTGAGATAGTAGTCCTGGTCAGCTAGGCGGTGAAGGCTGTACACCCAATTCACGTCGTGATGGGATAGATTCAGACCCATTCTCTGATTCAGAGCGTCTATACTTCCCAGAACCCTAAACATATTGGGAGCGCATTGGGTGGGGGATAGCCTAAAGAAATTAAGGTAACCCCTAGTGATACTACCCATTGGGATGGTCATCCCTCCTTCAATAAAGGCGATCATGGGGATAACCACTTCCCCAGTTTGCCTAGCGTCAACCCACTCCCCTTGGGCCGCATACCTCATCCCTACCATTGGTGGGATATTGTACTTCAAGCGGAAGTTTCTAATACCCTCATCGGAGTCGACGAGACACCGAAAGGGATTCCTCTGTTTCCCCATTTTTTCTAAAGAAACTTAGTAGAGAAAAAACTTTTTGATTTTGAATAAAAATGGTAAAAGCTTCGAGAGGACTTATAGGTTCAAAGGAAGGACCTCGGACAACGTACGATTATTTGTAACCACTAGGAGAACAGTGAAGACTGGAAGAAGGCAGGTTCAGTGTATAGGCCTTGGAACCGCGTAACCATTAAGGGTAAGGTACAGGTTTAATTTGGGAACGCCTTTATAGTCATGTGAAGATTGTGAGCGGCAAAATTCCCGCTCACAAAACAAGAGAAGCCCCCTACCGTTTGATTTGGATCTAACCGTCGAACGTGGGAGACAAGGGAGTTGTCAGAATTTAATGCTGCCAAAATCGGGGCGCTGAAGCGTCAGGGGCATGCCCCGAAATGCGCACAGGTGCAGGCTCATGACGTCAAAACCCACCTTTTCTCCTGAGGAGTCGAAAAGTAGGATTTTGAGGGGCTATTGTGGGGATCATTCGGTTGATAGGCCCATAGGATTCAGAATTGGTTGAGGATTGTTGGGCCAGTGGCCCATCCGAGGCCGTGTACCCGTCCGAGGACGTCATGCTCCTCGGCAGTATGCGTCCGAGGACGATCGCGTCCGAGGACGATCAGGACGTGGTCTCACCGCGATCAGATCTCAGAAGTAGGTCATCTCAAAGGGTAGAGTAGCCGACTAAAGATGAAAGAGATAAGGCAAACAAATATCTGAAACTATAGCTGCCTCCGCATTAATGACCTCTCAACCAACTCTCTGGCCGCATTAATGTGGAGGTGATACCTGAGCAGTAGGGAAGCAGCCTTACAGCTGCCCATAGGAAGTTCCAGGAGGTGCCAGATGGGACAGAAAGAAATCCCCCGGACACAATCTACACGTGTTCGGCGAGGATGAATCGCGAAGGGGAGTATATAAACTAAAAGAAGAACATGAAGGAGGGGATCGAGGAAAAAGAAGAACACACATAAAACTGGAGAGAAAGAAGTAAGAGAAAAGAGGGAGAGTTGCACTAGGGACTTAAGAAAAAAGGTTCATTGTACCATCGAAAAGGAAGGTGAACCTTGTATGGGCTTGAGAGAAAATCTTGGAGGTAGATACCACAGTTAACCTAGTTCTTTACACCCACGCTCTACAAATCATATTGTCTGGGCCTTTTACGTACGAACCCAATACTGTTTAGGTTCGTCACCAAATTGTGTCCTTACAATAAGTCATCTATATATATATCAATAGGTAAAACTTAGAGAAAGTTGAATTAGAATTTGAAATTATAATCCAATTTTGCACATGTCTAAATTTATGTGGGAATTATACCATAATTATCCACTTAAGCATGTGTCATGCGTCTACTTAAATTTTTTAATCTTTATGTCAAATGAGTTAATGAGTGCAAAATACTAAGAATCTAATATTAATGAACTATAAAATAAATAAAAAATTACATATACTCAATAAAAATCACCACATGTTTCTTAAAAAATAAATAAAATAAAAATCACTACATGTTTCTTAAAAAATAAATAAAATAAAAATCACCACACGTTCTATCTTATTAAAAATTACAAAAAAATATGATCATCAGTAGTATTAAATTTAGGTAAGAATTTTAATATGAGACTAATTATATTTATTTTAAAAAAATAATTTGAATAATTATCTATATTTTATGATAAAAATTGTATTTAATTTTAAATGTATCTATACGTATGCATGAATGCATGTGTTACATTTTTTTAAAAAAAAATAATAATTTGACTAATTATTTATATTTTTATAATATAAATTTTGTTTAATTTTAAATGCATCTATGCGTTTGCATGGAGTTACTAGTTTATAATTAATATGAGGTGCAGCTTCCTCCACGTTTGAGCTAACACTGCATATTACACATTTGTTTTATGATTACACTATATGTTTGAGACTTTATAAATAGGTGAAATGGAATAAAATAGACTTAAAAAAAAAAAATTTGAATTGGAACGAAATTGGTAGAATAGAAAACAATGAAATTATATATTACCCTCATTCTTGTTTGAATGATCTAAAAGAAAGGAATGTAATGAAAAGTAACAATTTTTTTTCTTCAGTTAAATGGACATTAAGAATGTTAATATAATGTCTCTTTAATAAATGGGGGAGGGGGGGATGATTTTGTGGGACTTTAGAAAAATTCAGTAAAATACATTACATTCTCTCTCATTCCTCTTATTTTGGGATGGGTTAAAAAATTGGATTATAAGGGAATGGAATGAAACATGTCTTATTAAACTTCCAAATAAAGAAAAGAAAATAATATATTTTTTTTTCATTTCCATTCAATTTCCTCCTATTAGTGGGTTCAGTTAGCTCAACTGGTAAAATTTCTGATGATTGAATAAGAGATTAAGGGTTTAATTTCTGCCTATACAAAAAAACGATTGGTGTTTTGGTCTAATGATAAAGAGTTATCATTAGAAGCGGATGGCATAGTTTGGAATGCAAAAAAAAAAAAAAAAAAAAAAAAAAAAAAAAAGAGGAGGATGAATGAAATAAAAAGGATATTCTATCTTTTCTTTCGTCTGGAAACGTAATTGGAAAAACAACATGAATATAAGTTGAAACATAATTGGGAAAACAAAATGATTATAAGGAAATGTTTGTTCCATTTCATTCTCTTTTAAGAGCATTCTCATTTAGTGTTGTAAAGCACCTAAAACTCTAAAATAAAGAGTCATGTGCATAAAATTATATAAATATTAAAAAAAAAACCCATACCCAGTTCTCTATCACGGTTCAAAATTTGCAAAATGCCAGTAATATTTATTTTATTAAGTAAGGTTATAGTTTTAGGCTACAACCAATTTTGTTGCTAAACTTTGTCCAAAAATAAATTGTCACCTTTTTTTAATAAATTCGATAGTTTAAAGTTACAAATGAAGGATTTGAATCTTAAATTTTTCTATGAGCATCAAAAGGTAAATTAAACACACTTAAAAGACAATATCCATAAAAATATTTGCAAAATCAAGCAACATCAATTTTAATACAAAACAACCAATAGTCTTGTAACTTAATTGACATCTCTTTGTATTTCTAACAAGGGCATTTAGGGTTCAAATCTCCTCACCCCATGGTAATTAACCATAGAATTATAAATAAAAATAATAATATAAAACAAGTTGGCATGATTATCAAACTTTGCTAAACAAAGAAACTGCATTACATTGTCAAAATTATCATATATATATATATATATATATATTCAACATACTAATTTCACATATTTTTAGTACAAATATTTGGTTTTTAATACAATAAGGTATTATCTCAGTTACAGTCCCTAACCCATGTAATACATTGAAAATTTTGATAAAAAATTAAATACGTACAATTCATATCTAATTAATAAGTATTAATAAATAAAAATTCAAATTAGAAATTTTATAAAATAGACATAACTATTTCACTTAAAATTTGTTTGAAGTGTTAAATTATTGATAGTCCCAAAAGTTTAACTTGTGAATTTAATCATTTGACCATAATTCTAACATTCTCCCTCACATGTGAGACTAAACTTTCCATTAATAAGTGGGGATCTTTAACATTTTAAATAGGTGGTAGAGTAAAGCTAGGGATCGAACTTAGAATTTCTTGTTTTGATACTATGTTGAATTTAATCATTTAACTATAATTCTAATATGAAGAACATAATTGCAATTTAATCTAGATTTATTTGATGTCGGGTTTCTTTATCCAAAAAATAGTGAGTTTTAATTAACATAATTTAACATATTTTTAAATCTAAAAACCAAAATTAAAAATTATATATTAAAATGATGACATGGTAAAACATATATAGATTTTTAAAAAACTTATGCGACAACCTTAAAGCAAGGTTATGAATCATATCCCGATTTGTTTTTTTCATTTTTAAGTATCGTGTATTCACTTTATTGTATTGTAGGGACACGTTTTGTAGCCCAAGCCCAAGATGTATGGGATCTTGCCCAACGAGCCCAGTACAATAAATTTGTAGAGAGTGGGTCAAAGAACTAAGCCCTAATGAATTTGACAATAGCTAATATGGATTTAAAAGATAATCAAGCAAGAACAAAGAAAATAAAGCTGAATGAATTCACTGTCCGAGGAGGTAATTTGTCATACAAATCAATAACAGTTAGGTACAAGTATAATTTTGATTGCTATAGTATTCTTTCTCTCTTTTTCCGATCCCTTCCTCATGGAAGGTCCTTTACATTATATAGTTCCCTTTGAATCATCTTGATCCTACACTTGTTGATCATCTGAGCCCTTACTTAAGTACCTGTCCCATCAGACACTTTCTTTGGCTTTTTGTGAGTTGTGGTGGCCAAGACAGCACTGTTCAGGAGTCTTCTCCACATAAATACGGCCAGAAAGGTAGCTGTAGTGCGTTCAATGCGGTGGTAGCAGCTTTCCCTTAGATATTTTTGGGTTCCCCTCTTTTTTGTATGTTCATGATACACGTCTCTATCAATGGAACTTCTTGGAATGTCAGCTTTATTGTTGGAATACATATTTGAGTTGTATTTATCGTATCCAAGGAGTTATTCCTCCTCGGACCGACTTCCCATTCGTATCTTGCTTATTAAATCTTGAGCCTAAATCATTTATTACCATTTGTTCCTCTTCAGACTGTTCATGCTCTCGGCCAAGGCCTAAGGCCCAATATATAATTTGGGCCCTTAACCCTACATGTATTATATCATGTCTTATGAAAAAAATTATTATAAAATTAATTGGAATATATCCTACTAAATAACTACATTAATTGCAATATAATTATTCAAATTAATCAAATATAAAAGAGTTAATACATAACATGTAAGTCAAAATAAAACTGAATTTATACTTCAATTATCACTTGTGGTCTCATGGATTGAAAGTGTAAGGAGCTAATTCAACAGCCCAACCCAAGTTAGATGGGTAGGGACTATTTGGTGGCCCAATACAATTAATTTGTAGAAGTAGGTTATCAAGGCCAACCTTTCAAGTTTTGTTGATTTCGTTAAACGATTTAAAAAGAGGTCAAATGCTAAAGTTATTAGATTTAAGAGAGAATAATAGTAAGAAAGCCAAAGATTTTTGTATCAATTCTTCCTCGGCTCTATCCGAGGATCACTAGTACATTTAATATTCCCCTCTTGGTTACAAAGTTCTTGATTACACTTTATACTTCTCTCCTTTATTTTTTATATCCCCCTTTTGGAGAAGTCCATTTTCCTACCTAGATTGCATATCAACCCTCCACTTAAATAGCCACTAATCTTCACTTGGATGTTTGCCACATCAGTGCCTTGCTGGAGGTGGTAGAATGTGCTGTAAACTGTGAGGGCACTGTTTGGTGGTTATTCTGCCATTAATGTAGCCAGCTGAGTTGGTGCAGTGCATTGAATGCAAAGATAATGGGTACTTTACCTGGAAACTTCCCCCTTTTCTTTAATTGCACGTCTCTCCTTCCCTCCTCGGCTCCCGACATTATGGACTTGATGGTCAATCTCTAGTCCCTCAAGGAGTACTTGTCCCTTGAATTCCTCAGGTGTACCGCTCTCCTCAGTTTCTCAGACAATCTTATCGAGATTGATCTAGACATATCCTAACATACAGCTGGGACATATTGCCCCTTGCGCCAGTTCTATTCTATGGTTCTCCCTCTTTGGTTTCGCATCCCCCACAGAAAGTATGTTGCAACTAAAAACAAAAAAGCATTTGAGTTATACTTGAGAAGGAATGAGAGACTTGAACCTAAAAGAGAGAGAGAGAGAGAGATGTGGTCTAAAATTATTTGGGAAAAAGAGAGGGAATAAGCTCATGTCAAGTTTTTGTCTAAACCTATCCAAATAGAGACCAAAAAAAAGAACCAAGTAGAAAATCTTTTTTTTTCTTTCCTCAAGTCAAAGCCCAAAATTTTAGTAAAAAGCCCAATTAAAAAAATATGTTCTTTGCATCGTTCGATACATACCATTCATATGATACGATAATATGTAAATTTTTTTGTTTTAGCATAAAATGTTTCCAATTTTTCTGATTTTTGATATGATAAAAAACACAAGGCATTAGAAAATATTTCATGTGGTCACCCCAAAAACAAACCAAACAAACTGGGAAACATTTGTTTTTATAGCATTATATACTCAACAACAGCAAGCTCTTCCATATATCAACCTTTAACTATCATTAATCGACTGTTGACAAGCTTTGACCAACTATTAACTTTCTTCATATAACTTTTATTGATCAAATAAGTTGCTTTTACACCCTTTTTTTTTTGTTGTATTTTTGCATCAAACCCAAATCTGGGTCTATGTTCCCACCATGACGAGAACAACAACAAACTTATTATTGTTATACGTTAAACCCCAAAAGTGCATATGGTCTTCTAACTAGGCGAAAATGGCCCACTACCACTATTTAGCCAAAAAAAAAAAAATAGCAATTTACCACTATTTTGGAAATATGTAATGATGTACCACCTTTTTAAAACTCGAGTTTGTGAAACTCGAGTTCCAAAAACTTGAGTTTTTTGAAAAAATATACTTCAAATTTTTTAGAAAATTTTTTCAAGTACCATAAAAAAATTTCAAAATTTTTCCATGATACTCAAGTTCCATAAACTCAAGTACCATGAAAAACTCGATTTCGCCAAACTCGAGTACCCAAAAAGTAGTAGATCCCTACATATTTCCAAAATAGTAGTAGATTACAACATAATTTGCAAAATGATGCTATTTGGCTATTTTCGCCCTTCTAAGAGCATCAACAGCGGAAAGGCTATATGCCAAATGTAAGTTTATTTTAGCATTCAGGCCCAATAACTCTCAACAATGGAACGGCTAAACATGTAAACTTGTAAAAAATTTTGCCATAGTGCTACAGTACCGTCCTAAAGGTAGGACGGCACTATAGCATAACGGTATAAACAAAAATTGTTTTTTAATCAGTTTGGTTCTTCTCTCTCCTCTCTCATTATTTCATAATTTTCATTATCTTTCTCTCTCTTTCTTTCTGCTCTCTCTTTTTCCTGCTCTCTCTTTTGCAAACTCGAAAACTTTACCTTCCTCTCTCTCAGATCAGCATGGAGGCAACGACGTTGGAGGCTCGATCAACTTTTGTGGTGGAGGCATGGAGGTCGTGAGTTTGTTCATGGGTTTCCGGCGTGGGTTTGTTCATGGGTTTCCCGCAAGATTGGCGTGTTTGTGAGTTTGCAAATCGGATTTGGTTGTGGGTGGTGATAGGTTTACTAATTGGTTTTGGCCATGGGTTTATGGTTGAGTTTCAGTGGTGGATCGTGGTGGGATCGGTGTGGTCAGGTGGGTTTGCTTGGTGTTTCCCATGGTGGCTCTATGATGTGGTGGTTGTTGGTTGTGTTGTTGGTGGTGGGTGGTGGTTGTTAGTTGTGTTGTTGATGGTGGGTGGTGGTTGTGTTATTGATGGGGGATCGGTGGGTGATAGTGTTGTTGATGATGGATCAGTGGGTGGTGATTGGAAATTTTGGGTGGATCAGTGGGTGGAAATTTTGATGGTTGGTTAAGTTTCTGTGTTGGGTTTGTTTGGGGTTTGGGATGAGTTTCTGTGTTGGGTTTTATTTTTTATTTTTTATTTTTTTGATAAATTGTGTTGGGGTTTTGGGTCTTCACGGTGGTGATGGAGGTGATATGTGGTAGAGAGAGAGAGAGAAAGAGAGAGAGAGAGAGAGAGAGAGGAAGAGAGACAAAAATTAGAGAGAGACATAAATATATTTTATTGTGTAAATATATTATTTTAATGTATTGTATAAGAAAATAAAAGTTGGGATGCTGAGAATATTGTAAAATAGTGTAGTATAATTGATAAAGTAGTTTTTTAGGATGGTAAAATAGGATAGGATGGTATAAACTATTGTGGATGCTCTAACTGAACCTAAAAACCCAGAGTTCTAGATGACTATCTAATTATTTAAAATCTTTTTATTCATAAATTAAACTTGTGGGTTTTAGTAGTACATTATAATTATCACTTAGTATAGACATGTGTTAACGTTGCTTTTTATATCAAGGTCTATATATGTTTTCTAATTTTTTTTTTAATTAAAAAAAAAAAAAACCATATATGTTTAAGTGCACATGTATATATGTGTATATAAATTTTGCCTCCCTTGAAGTCAAATTCTAGCTTTACTACTACTGACATTAATATTCATTGTTATTTTTTTCTTTCTCTTAATTTTTTATGGGGAATATATTTTTTGTTATTATTTTCTCCTTTTTATTTTTAAGATAATATTTATTGTTACACTTAGATTAGGTTATAAATAGAATTTCTATTTTGTATTTTTTTTTTTGGGGCATAAGATATAAGTTAATTTTTGTAGCATAAGCTCACAAGATTTTGTTGATACACGATAGAAATTCTACTCTAACCTTAATCTAAGTGTATATATGTGTGTAGCTCCCTCCTAAAGACTTAAACCCCGACCCTTACCCCCTACACCCCACAAACACTTATATTTGTGGAGTGAGCACAACGTATGGCACCAAGGGTGTGAGGGGTAGCTCACAAGATTTTTGAATGTGTATCTCTCCAATTGCGTTTTTTTTTAACTTAAAAATTTATTGTCCTGGGTAGGATTCATGCACATTGAATGCAAAAGGCCAAATGAGGAACAAATTGAATGCAAGGGGAAATGAGGGACAAATTCAATGAGTGCGTGCTCTTCCATGACTATATATTGGCTGCAAATAGACGGAGCTTTTAAATAGTAGGCCAATTAGGTCACCTTTAAAAAAAGTACTGGGCAACTGGGGGTTCATACTTCACACAAGACGTCATTAATTTGGCCACTTGGCCTCTGAATGAATGGAAATTAGAGCAATTATCTACCTAAATAGAGCCTTTTCAAAGATTCCAGATTTTGAAATGAAAACCCAAACCAACCATGATCAAAAGTTGCTTCTTCCAAAAGTTACTCCATTTTTGAAAGTGCAGTGACTTTATGTATGGCACTAATAATAAAGTAGCTTTTCCCTTCTGCCCCCACAATTTCTTCCATCTTTTGTGTATTACTATTATTACCTATTTTATTTTATACAAAATTTACAAATTTATGTATTTACTTTTAAATACAAAACAAAACAAAACAATTATATATATATATATATATATATATATATATATATATATTATGGTAAAGATGAGGCATCAATCACATAAATTGTTACGTCAATGTCAATATAAAACTGTTTTACAGTAAAATCAAAAATATTTTTAACAATTTCCTTAAGATAGATATATTCATGTAGATTACAAGGCCTTCTGATCTTCCTCTTCTTTTTCTTTTATTTTTTTTCCCATAGTAAATTTGTAAGGGTCCAGCGATATTACTTGAGCCAAGAGGCTCCGTGGTTCTTGGCTCAGCTACAAGTTCTCTTTTATTGATATATAGAAATGTTATCTCCCAAAAAAAAAAAAAAAAAGGAAAAATGTACTACCGCACATCTTTGGTGCAATGGTCACTTCACAAGTATAAGTTCTTGTGGGATGTGAAGGGTAAGGATCAGGATTCAAGTCTCCAGGAGTAAGTTTCACACACATATATACATTTAAATTAGACTAAAGTAGAATTTCTATCTTGTATAAATAAATATATATATATATATATATATTATCTCTCTCTTGTCCTTTCTTTTTTCTTTTTTAAGATAGATACGGTAGAAAATACCTTTAAGATGTTAAAGGTTATCTTGATTGATATAGTGGATACAACTTTCTTATACCTTAATTTTTTTAAGTATAAATTTTTTCAAAAAACTGAAAAATAAACTTGTATAATATGGATATTAAGGTTGTGTTTGACATTGGTTTAGAAAGCTAGTTTTTTTTTTTTTTTTTTACTATTCAGCTTATTTTTGTTACTATTCAGCTTATTTTTACTATTATTCATTGGTTTTATTGCACTTTTTGGTACTATTTATGAGTCTCACTGTATTATTTCAGTTACTTTTTAACTTTACCTTAAGGGTCATCAATGGGACGAGTCGGGCTGGTCCGGCCCATTTTTACTTGGCCCATGGGCACAATGGGCTAGACATAATGGGCTATTAACTAGTTAACGGGTTGGGTCGGACTGGGCTGAAAGAGAAAACCTCAGCCCATGACCCTACCCATGGGCAATGCCCATTTTGTCTTTAGTGAGCTAGGCTATCGGGTTGGGCCTAATAGGCTACCCATGGGCTTGTGTTAGCATATTATTTTATTATTTTTATAAGGAAAGAATCAATTTTTTATAAGAGAATAATCAATCTATTTTTTTAAAAGAAAGAATTAAAGAATTTAATACTTAATTACAAATTTTTTTAGAGTCAAATCTATTTAATTTTTTATTTTGTTGATGGAAACCTATTTAATTTTTTTTATTAAGGCTTTAAATAGTTTTTTATTTTTATCTTTAATAAAAAAAATGTCAAATGGTTAATTCAAATTTGCTAGACTACTAGAAAAATATATATCTAGTAAACTAAGTTTAGCACGATTATTTTAAGTATCTTAGTGGTCGAGGGAGTTTTCTTAAAAAAATTCTCTATAACATCTCAAGATCAATCCTTCATACACTTCCTATATATTTTTGTTATAAATTATGAGTTATTAGGCTGGGCCAACAGGTTAGGCCAACGGGCTGGGCAGCGAGTTAGGCTACTGGGCTAGCCCACCGGGTACCCATGAGCATAAAAACTAACCCACAGCCTCACCCACTGGGCTAGTGGACTACCCATGGGCCTCAATAACAACGGGCCAGGCCGCCCATTAGCCCGGTCGGTCGTCGGGTTTCTGGGTCGGGCTGTGGGCCGTGGGCTATTTGATGACCCTTACTTTACCTACAGTATTTTCAGTAAAAAAATTTTAATTTTAGCTAAATAAGTGATTCTCAAACAGACTCTATAAGACTATTAAGCCGCATGACCTCTTGTCCCTGATGGCACTGCTTTACAAGATCAATTTAGGCCAAAAGGCCCAAAACAATTAGGTCTCGTTTGGTACACCCACTTATACACATGTTTTCAGTTTTTAAACAACATTACACATATTTCTACACACTTTTTCACCCACACGTATTTCCACATATATTTTCAATTTTTAAGTGCATGTACCAAACACCCCCTTAATGAGAGGAGAGATCAAGCGTTGTACTCTAAGATCACTCACTAATAATGGCTTTTCTATTTCTAAAAAAATAATAATGGCTTTTCTTTGAACAAAGTTTCTCTCCAAACTAATTTGGAGAGAAACCCTTCAAACGTATTGTAGTTGCACGATTTTCCTGGCCCAAATTCGATTGATCAGGCCCTGGCCCAAAGCGCAACCCACAATAAATATTTGTAGAGGATGGGTCAAAGAACTTGGCCTCAACGAGTCTATTCAGTCTGACGCATGGGCAATATGGTTGCAGAAAATAAAGACACGAAAATGGATCTCTCACGTATAAGTTTATTTCTTTAGTTCTCATACAGAGTTTTTCCGTCCCCTTCTCTAAGGGACTCTAATACATTATATAGTTCCCTTCTCTCATCTCAACCCTACACTTGTTGACTATCTAAGCACCTACTTGAGTGGCTGTCCCATCAGACGCCTTCATCTCTCCCCATGTGAGTTGCAGAGGCCAAGGCGGTACTGTTCAGGGGTCATTTCCTCATTAATGCGGCCAAGAGGGTGGTTGGGGCGCAATTAATGTGGTGGTAGCTCTCCATGGGATATTTTGGATTTTATTCATTTTATATGTTGAGAGGGTGAACTGAAGTGGCTGGGGAGAGTTCTTCGTCTGAGCTTCGTGATGTCCGAGGAGGAGTTTCTCCTCGGACAGGTTTCCTTGGCGTTTATTGGGATTGAGTAATGCTTCGTACGTGGTTTCTCTTCGGACAGGACGCTCCTCGGACGGGCCTGAATTTGGAATAGCCCATTATTTCTGGGCCGGGCCCCACAATAGCCCCTCAAAACTCCGGTTTCTATCTCTGTCCGAGGATAAAAACGGGGTTTTGACGTTTGGGAGAGGGTGGAAATAAGGAGAGCGTGTGGCGCGCGTGCGGACCGTTACTTTTGACGCGCTGCAATTTACGAGGTGCGGCCATTAACTTCTGGAGGCGTTATGTTCCCTCATCCAACGGTGTGGCGTAGATCGAACGGCTATCGTTTTTTCTCGTATTTTCAGGTAGGAGTGATCTTTTCTCTCTCCTCTTGGCTATATAAGACGTCATAGGGGTTCAGTTTCTTCTTTTATCTGCATTTCATAAACTTTAGAGGCTTCCAGAGAACTCCATCGAACCCCAGAGATATACGAACACTTGCGTCCGTTACGCCATCGTAGTCGTTTTTGTGAAGCGTTTCGTCCACGAGAGATTCCCAGGCATCTCATTGAACGTTTTGTTCAGGTACCAATACATTTTGTTCATCTTGCTGTTTCAATTTCCTCCTCGGACTCTACTTTTTTTTTCTGAGTCTTTACTTTTGTTCCCCGGTTAAGTCCAGATGGGTAGATTTGAGAAGTTAGTAAACACTCCAGCCGCTATGGAGGCCTTTAGGGCTAAATATCACATTCCCCCAGGGGTTGGGCTACGGTACTGTCCTCTTGAAGGAATATTGACAGATAGGCGTGAGGGAGAAGTCGTTATCCCCATGATTGCTTTCATAGAGGGAGGGATGACACTTCCCATGCGTAGGATCACAAGAGAATACTTGTTCAACCATAGGTTGACGCCGTATCAATGTGCCCCGAATATGTTCAAGATACTAGGCTGTGTAGATGTCTTAGACGAGCGGATGAATCTAGGCCTTACTTGGCATGATGTGGCCTATTTGTACGAATGTCACCGCCTCGGGGATGAGGGGTATTATCTTAAATCCCGGAACGAGGATGTTAGGTTGATCTCTTGTCTCCCAATATCCAATAAGACCGTGAAGAATGACTTCCTGATTGCCTCTGGGGAGTGGTTCGACGGTATTCATTGTCCAACTCGGGCAGGAAACCCAGGTGCGGCGTTTTTAGGATCTATCCTTTTTTGGGAAAGGATTTAGTATTGAGGGTTTATTTTTCTTGCTTTCTTTGTAATCGGGAAACTCTATGAACTAACCCCGCTTTCCTTGATTGCTTGCAGATAAAGTTCACGTCGCTCCTCGACTAAACTTTGTGAACGTGCCAGCGTTGAACTACCTTCTTAGATCGGAGATTTACGTTTCCAAGGACGGACAGTTGCGTGCGGCCCATCTGGTTCTGGGCTATCAACCTCTGAGCAGCTCTTTCCAGGCTATCGGTCACGCTATAAGGGCGGGCAGTCCGAGGTTGGCTAGGATCGACGTGTCCAGGGACGGGTTCCTAGCTGAACACGATCTGCCACCAGTTGTGCTGCCCGGTGTTAGGAATCCCTACTTAGCAGAGCAGTTACCTCCGCCAAACGAGCCTGGTGCTGCTGCTCAGGCCGAAGAGGGAGCTGAATCATCTCGTCTTTCCCTTGAGGCAGAGATAGACGAGTTTTATTTTGAGGAGGAAGTTCAACAGACCCCCCTGGTGGAATTTTCTGATCCCGAAGGAGAGCGGGACCGACATTCTGCAGTTGGTATTCCTTCTATCGTTATCTGCTCGGACGATACTTCGGACGAGGAGATAGAGCCTATGGCAGAAAAAGGAAAAACTCTAAAAGAGCTGATGGCCTCCCGAGGGAAAGGCCGGTTGTCGAAAGGACAGTCCTCGAAGGCGCCAACTCCACCACAGGGCAAGACCCTCCCTCCTGTGGCTCCTACGGACACCTCAGACCTTGGCCTTAAGGTCAATCCAGACTTGAAGAAGAAAAGGCCGGCCGACACTCCTGAGGAGGGCGAGGTGGTTGCCCAGCCGACCAAGCAGCAAAAAACCACTCGCGCGCCAAGGAACAGAAGGGGCAACTCCTCGGAGAGTCGGGACGAGGAGACTCTTGCGGATGTACGTGCTATCCCGCGTGTATGGGGCCCCAGATTGGAGCTGGATGGAGTGGCCATTCCCTACAATGCTTCGATCCGAGAGTACAATCGGGGCCGGGCGGGCTACGTGGCCGAGGCCTTAGAGCAGCCCCTACTCCTTCCTCGGGATATGGAGGCTTATAGGCGGTTCTCTCAGCTCGAGATCTTCCTATCCCTTAAAAGGGATCTCGCGATGGTAAGTAATCCTTTTACTGTTTCATTAATTTATTTGACCTTAGATTACAGCAATCTTGTTTCGTTTGTAGATTACCCAGCAGG